>NC_059304.1:28780519-28943019 GCF_017591435.1 Portunus trituberculatus
AAAGAAATTCTTTCAAGAGACAAATTGGATGAAATTCAAGAGTGCTAAGGAGCAAATGAAAAGTGGAAGGAATTTATAAAAATATACAAAGAAGGTGAGAAAAATTTGTACCAATAAGACAACATAGAGAAGTTGGAAAGCAGGACTGGTTTAACGATAGATGTGAAAAGGCTAGAACAAGAAAAGAGGATGCATGGAAGAGGTGGAGAAGGAAAAGACGGATTAAGCAGTGGGAAAGTTACAAAAGAGCAAGAAATGAATATGTGTTGATTAGAAGAGAAGAAAGAAAGAAACAAGAAAAGGATATAATTGATAAATGTAAAGACCAACCAAGGCTTTTTACAGACATGTGAACAACAACATCAAAAATAGAGAAAGTATTGAAAGTTTAGAAGTAAATGGAGTATGCAGTGAAGATCCCAGGAAATGGCAGAGGCTATGAATGGATGCTTTCGGAAGGTATTCACAAAGGAGACTGCTTTTGACAAACCACTGGTAATGGAACAGAAAGGGATTATGAAGGAGTTTCAAGTAACTGTGGAGGAGATCAAGAATATGATGGGGAGTTTAGAAGTGAGAAAAGCTGTGGGACCTGATGGGGTATCAGGATGGATTTTAAGAGAATGCAGGAGCAACTGGCAGAAAAAGTTTGTGAAGTAATTGATGCCTCATTAAGGGAAGGTGTAGTGCCCCAAGACTGGAAAAGAGCTAACATTGTCCCAATCTATAAATCAGGTAACAAGAGAGACCCATTGAACTATAGACCAGTGTCACTTACAAGTGTGGTAGCTAAGATGTGTGAGAGGGTGGTGAAGAATAGATGGACAGACTTCTTGGAGAAAAATGACATACTTTGTGAGTGTCAATTTGGTTTTAGAAAAGGGCGTTCATGCACGACAAACCTGATATGTTACTATTCGAGGGTGATAGATGTAATACAGGAAAGAGATGGTTGGGCTGATGGAATATATCTGGATTTAAAAAGGCCTTTGATAAGGTACCACACGGAGACTGATCTGGAAACTTGAAATGGTAGGAGGAGTGCATGGCAGTTTACTAAAATGGATGGAAGACTTTTGGTAGGAAGAGAAATGAGAACAATAATTAAGGACAGACCATCAGAATGGGGCTTGGTGGAGAGTGGAGTTCCACAGGGATCAGTGTTGGCACCAGTAATGTTCGCGGTCTACATAAATGACATGGTGGATGGGGTGTCCAGTTATGTGAGCCTATTTGCAGACGATGCAAAATTGTTAAGAAAAGTGAGATGTGACAAAGATTGCGAACTACTCCAGGAAGACTTGGACAGAATATGGAAATGGAGCTGTACATGGCAAATGGAGTTCAACACGACAAAATGCAAGAAAATAGAGTTTGGCAAGAGTGAAAGAAGAATCAGGAGTATGTACAAGATAGGAAATGAAGACATAAAACCAGTCATGAAGAAAAGACCTTGGGGTGACAATTACCAATGACCTATCGCCAGAGAGACATATAAACAAAATAATTGGAGAAGTATTGAACTTATTGAGGAACATAAGAGTGGCGTTCGTATATTTAGATGAAGAAATGATGAAGAAAATAATTACTGCAATGATAAGACCGAGGCTTGAATATGCAACAATACAGTGGGCTCGAACTTAAAGAAACACATAAGGAAACTAGAGAAAGTACAGAGGGCTGCAACAAAATGGTGCCTGACTTAAGAGATTTGACTTATGAAGACAGACTGAAAAGAATGCAACTTCCGACCCTGGAAAACAGAAGAGAAAGGGGAGACCTGATAGCAATATACAGAGTGATGATTGGCATGGAAAAATGGATAGGGAAGATCTGTGTATGTGGAATGAAAGAATGTCGAGAGGGCATGGGAAAAACTAAAATGGCCACTTATAGGAGAGATGTGAAAAAATATAGCTTCCCTCATAGAAGGGTGGAAGCATGGAATAGTTTAGACGTGGAAGTGGTCAACGCAAGGAATATTCATGATTTTAAGAAAAAGCTGGACATTAATAGATATGGAGGCGGGACAACACGAGCATAGCTCTTTTCCCGTATGTTACAATTAGGTAAATACAATTAGGTAAATACACACACAGAGAGTTAAGAGACTGGAGGAAAATGAAAAACGATTGGTGGATGAGAATGCACACTTGAGAGTGGAGGTTGAAAAATACAAGAGACGGTTGGAGGAGAAAATGGAGAGAGTAGTAAAGGAGAAAGATGACTTTAAGGAAATAATCAGTGAGCGGAATGAAAGGTTTGAAAGGGAGTGGGAACTGAAGAAAACACAATGGACTGAGTCGAGGGAAGCAGAGATGGTTGGATTACAAGAAATAATTAAAGATCAGTTGGAAGAAGACAAAAAAGAAAGGTCCAAGGAACTGGTTAAAGTTATGAAGAATAAGGAAACATTGATAAGAGAAATAGCAGAAAAGAAGAAGAGTGTGTTAATATTTGGGATGAAAGAACAAAATATAACATATAAGCCTAAGAGAATTAGGGAAGAATTAAAACGGTAAGAGATCTGTTAAAAATCTAAATGATGATGAAAAAAAAGACCTACAAGAAGAAGTGGAAGAGATCCATAGACTGGGTCCATTATAAGGAGGAGTGAGCAGACCGATTAAAGTAGTACTGAAGTCACAACAATCTGTGGAGGATATTTATATAGAACATCAAAGTTAAGAGAGGTGGAAGGGTGTAAAGAGGTGTTTGTAAGAAAAAATAGAAATGAGGAAGAGAGGAGAAGATATAAGGAATTGTTGGAAGAGGAGAAGGAAAAATGATGAACGGTCTGAAGAAGAAAGAGAAAAGTTTTTTTGGAAGAGTTATAGGAGAGAGAGTCAGAAAGTGGTATGTGGAAAGAAGGAATGTGGAGGAACTAGAGGAGCAGTGGGTGGACCGTAATGTATACTAATATAGATGGGATACTGTGAAGTAGATTGGAATTGCAAGACTATATGATGGTGGAGAAGCCTGATATAGTGTGTTTGACTGAGACAAAATTACATGAAAAAACAAAGGTAAATTTGGATAATAAATATAATATATGGAGAAAGGATAGAGAGTAAAGGTGGAGGAGGAGTTATGATTATGACGAAGAAATAAATAAATGTGGATAAGGTTTGGTATGGGAAGAACAACGCAGAAGTGATAAGCATAAGGATAAAAGTGATGGAAAAGAATTAATAATCATGGTGACCTATGTACCTCCTAAAACAAATTCTTGGACATTAAGGAATACGACAATATGATCAAGGATACTTTACAGAGTTTGGAAAGTGTATTATCTGGAAAAGAAAGGTGATACTAGTAGGAGATTTTAATTGTAAGGAGGTGGATTGGGAAAATCTAGTAAGTGGTGTTGGAGAGGAAGCATGGGAGAGAGATTTCTTAATCTAATGTTGGAAAATATGATGGAACAGAGGGTGAAGGAAAATACTAGATATAGAGGAGATGATGAACCGGCTAGACTGGATTTGGTGTTAACAAGAGAAGTGTACCTATGTGGAGATATACAATACAAATGTCCTTTGGGAAAGAGTGATCATGTGGTTATGGAAATGCAGATAGCAACAACACAGCGAAGGAAAGACGAGACATACAGGAGTGGTATATTGAATTATAGAAAGATGGACACAGAAAGCTTGAAAAATTATTTCAGAAAATTAGACTGGGAGGAGATGTTACAAATCAGAGAAGTGCAAAAAATATATGAGATTTTATGAAATATTATAAAGAAGGAGTTATGAAATTTGTACCAAAGTATAAGCCAAGAGAGGAAGGAAGAAAGGATTGGTTTAATGCATCTTGTGTTAAGGCTAAGGAAAAGAGAGATGTGGCTTGGAAAAGATGGAAAAAGAGCAGGAATATAATATATAAGGAGAATTATAGAGTGGCGAGAAATGAGTATGTGAGGGTAAGGAGGTAGGAAGAAAGAAAATTTGAAAAGATATTGTAGACAAGAGTAAGGAACATCCAAAATTGTTTTACAGGTTCATAAATGGTAAACTTAAAAAGAGAGAGTCCATTGAAAGGTTAAAAGGAGAGCAAGGAATAGTAGATGACCCTAAGAATATCGCGGAATTGCTAAATAATAGGTTTCAACAAGTATTTACTAAAGAAACAATGTTTGTAAAGCCTCAGAATGTAGAAGGAAATGTGCACATGGATGACATTAAGATACCTAAAAAGGAGTTATATAAAATGTTGGAGGAACTTAAAGATGATAAAGCGATGGGACCAGATGAAGTTTCAGGAAAATTATTGAAGGAATGTAGAAAAGAATTGATTGATCCATTATATGATATAAGGTGCTCATTAGAAACGAGAAGTACCGGTAGAGTGGAAAAGAGCTGAAGTGGTGCCCATTTATAAGGGAGGCAGTAAGGAAGAGCCTCTTAACTATAGACCTGTGTCTCTAACAAGTGTGGTCGGTAAGATTTGTGAGAGGGTGATAAAGAAATATTGGATACGGTTCCTGGAGGATCATAAGTTATTATCGGATCATCAATTTGGCTTTAGGAAAGGGAGGTCATGTGTAACAAATCTACTGAGGTTTTATTCAAGAGTGGTAGACAAAATACAAGAGAGAGAGGAATGGATGGACTGTGTATATTTGGATTTAAAGAAAGCTTTTGACAAGGTACCTCACATGAGACTGCTATGGAAATTAGAGATTTATGGAGGACTGAAAGGAAAAGTGTTAAAGTGGATGGAAAACTACTTGAGATATAGGGAGATGAGAAAGTCAGACTGGTTGGTGGTGGAGAGTGGAGTCCCACAAGGTTCAGTGCTGGCACCAATACTTTTCCTTGTATATATTAATGACATGCCAGAGGGAGTAAACAGTTATATTAATTTGTTTGCGGATGATGTGAAGTTGTGTAGGTGTGTGAAGAGTGAAGAAGATTGTGAAATTTTACAGGCAGATGTAGATAAGATTTGGGAGTGGAGCAAGAGGTGGGAAATGGAATTTAATCTGAGCAAAAGTCATGTGATGGAGATGGGGAAGAGTGAAAGACGGCCAAGAGGGTCATATAAGATGGGTGAAGAAGTAGTGTTGAAAAAGGTGGAAAAGGAAAAGGATTTGGGAGTGATAATACAAGACCATGGGCAGTTTGAGGCTCATATTGATAAGATGTTTGGAGAAACGTATAATTTGATAAGAAATATTGGATTAGCCTTTCATTATATGGATAAAGATATGATGAAGAAATTAATTAGTACGGTAATTAGACCAAGATTGGAATATGCTGGAGTGGTTTGGTCCTCTTATAAAAAGAAGCATATAAGGAAGTTGGAGAGATTGCAGAGAATGGCAACAAAAATGGTTCCGGAATTGGCAGAAATGACCTATGAGGAGAGATTAAAAGAAATTAATTTGCTTACCTTGGAACAAAGAAGAGAAAGAGGAGATTTAATACAGGTTTATAAACTGTTGAACGGACTGGATGAAGTGGATAATGAGCAAATGATGTTGAGAGAGAAAAACTTAAATAGAACTACGAGATCACACAGTAAAAAGATAACCAAGGGAATATGCTTGAAGGATGTGAAGAAATATAGTTTCCCACAAAGATGTGTGGAGGTGTGGAATGGTTTGAGTGAGGAGGTGGTGTCAGCGAGGAGTGTGCATAGTTTTAAAGGAAAGTTGGATGTGTGTAGATATGGAAACGAGGCCACACGAGTATGATACCCAGGTCCTGTAAAATTACAACTAGGTGAATACACGACGTCGCTTGGAGAGGACGGCTAGTCTCCGGCTGCGGACGGGAAGAAGTGAAAATACCTATGGTGTTACAGGGCCCGGGTACCTCTGAGTTAGTGTCCTGTTGATGTCCTACTGTCGCATAATGTTGAAAATTAGGGATATGGAGAGTGGTCCCTGAGAGGAGAGTGTGGGCGGTGATTGTTTTGGCCGTAATCAGCTGACGATAGCAAACATGGCAGCTACTCCTAGGCAACCCAAAGATTTTGAAGGTTTTGTAACTATTCCAAGAGGACTGGAGAAATTAAATATGGATGCAAGAATCCAGGCACTGGAAAGTAAGTTCCTAAACATTTTGTCCATAGAAGAAAAACTGGATAGAGTTATAGCCGAGAATGATTCGTTCAAAAAAGAGATCTATTTGTTAACGATAGCGAATAAAGAGCTATTGAAGGAAAAAGTAGAGATGGAGAAGGAAAACCAACAACTAAGGAAACAATGTGAAGAGATGAAGGCTAAACTCCTAGAAATGGAGATGAAAATATCTGAAGGGGACTTGAGGAAGGAGGAATGCCTTAATCTAATTGATGCCAGGATGAAAGAAGTGAACCATGAACATTGGGAGGTACAAAGGTCTTTTAGGGAGATAGTGGAAAAAGCAGGAAGAGGAAAATAAAGTGATTATGCAGAGTGAAATGGTAAAGGCACTAAAGGAAAATGAGTATGTGGTGAGAGATATTGCTGAAAAGAAAAAATGTGATCATAACAGGATTGAGGGAGGAAACTAACAGAAACTGACAGGATAGGAGGAATAAGGAAAATTACAGGATTAAGTCTTTACTGAATAAGATCTCTGTGGAGGAAGAGGACCTATATGCTGAGGTAGAAGAAAGTGTGAGATTGGGAGCTTTTGAGGAAGGCAAGGATAGACCATTAAAATTGAAATTAAAGTCTCAGGTGGCAGCTGAGGCCTTGTTGAGGAGGGCTTGGAAACTTAAGGACTCTGAGGAAACCAAAACAATTTACATAAGAAGAAATATGTCACAGGATGAGCGAATGAAAATGAAAGAGCTTGTAACTGAAGTGAAAGAGAGGAATGACGAAAGAACAGAGGAGGAAAAGACCAAGTTTTTGGAGGATGAGAAATGGGAGGCTAAAGAAGTGGTGGATAAAACAGACGAATAGACATTACATGGAAGAAAGAGACTAGGAATGGAATACAAGTGACTTACATGAATATAGATGGATTTCTGTCTAAGAGGCTAGAATGTATGGATTACCTAAGAAATAACGAACTGGACATAATGTGTAGTGGAAACAAAGCTAAGGCCGAAATAAAGCTAGACTGGTTTGTTGTAAAACACTACAAAGTATGGAGAAATGATAGAAAAATAAAGGAGGTGGTGGTATAATGGTTCTTACTAAGGAAGATCTGATAGTGAAGGAGGTGAACTATAGTAAGAGAAATGAGGAAGTGATAAGTATGCTTATAACAGATGGCAAGAGGGACATTAATATTATAACAGTATACATACCACCCAGAACCAGTGCTTGGGAATATGAACAGTACCAAATGGTGATGAGAAATACTCTAGACAGAATGAAGCAAGAACTCATCAGAAAGGATAGAGTGATGATAGTTGGAGACTTTAATTGTAAAGAAATAGTGTGGGAAGACTACGAAGTGGTGAACGGTGGTGAGTGGGCAGAGGAATTGTTAAAGGTAGCAACAAATAACTTGATGACACAGTGGGTGAGATCACCAACAAGGTGCAGGGGACAAGATGTTGCAGCAAGGTTGGATTTGGTATTTACCAGGGCATCTCTAAAAGAGGAAATTGAACATAAATGTCCCTTGGGGAGAAGCGATCATGATGTCCTAAGCTTTGAGCTGGATACGGAATTAAGCACGAATAAGATTGTGGAACAGGAGGAAAAATTAAATTATATTAGGGCAAATTATAACCATATAAGGGAGTTCTTTAATGAAATTGACTGGTCCGTGGTATACCAGGAAAGGGATATGCAATTGAAATATGATAAATTTATGGATTTGTATAACTCTGCTGTGAAAAGTTTGTGCCATATACAGAAAGAGGACTTTAAATAATAAACAGTGGTTTAATAGAAATTGTGAAGAAGCAAAAAGAACAAAGAAAAGGCATGGAAGAAACTTAAGAAAAACAGTGATGTATTATCAAGAGAAGTTTACAAAACAGCAAGGAATAGATATGTTGAAGTAAGGAGAACAGCACAGAAGGAATATGAACAGAGGGTGGTGGAAAACTGTGATAGTGACCCAAAATGTTTTACAAATTCATAAATGGAAAACTAAATATAAGGAGGCAATAGAAAAGGTAAAAACGGGAAGAAGTATATGAAGATGCTGGAGAGATAGCTGAAATTTTGAACGACAACTTTTGCAAAGTGTTTACAAAGGAGGAGCATTTTATGGGAGGAAGGCCTATGGAAATAAAGCAAATGCAGGACATCATGGTTACTAAGGAAGATGTAAGGAAAATTATAAGCAATCTGGATATTAATAAATCAATGGGGCCTGATGGCATATCTGGGAGGTTGCTAAATGAATGTAAGGATCAATTGTTGAACCCTGTATTTGATATTGTGGAAACCTCCATACGAACAGGATTAGTCCCGAAAGAGTGGAAAAGAGCTGACATTGTGCCTATATATAAGAATGGTAGTAGAATGGAACCGCTAAATTATAGACCAGTATCGTTGACTAGTATATTGTGCAAGGTATGTGAAGAAGTAATTAAAGCTAAGTGGAGTGAGTATCTAGAAAGTGAAAACATTCTGAGTGAAAGACAGTTTGGTTTCAGAAAAGGAAGATCGTGCGTATCCAATTTATTATGTTTTTATTCAAGAGTGACTGACATACTACAACATAGAGAGGGATGGGTGGATGCTATCTACCTGGACTTGAGAAAGGCCTTTGATAAAGTACCACACAATAGACTGATGTGGAAACTAAAGAAGATTGGAGGAGTAAATGATAAACTAGCAAAATGGATGGAAAATTACTTAATGGGAAGAGAAATGAGAACAGTGGTGAGAGGAAGGAAGTCTGAGTGGAAGAAGGTAACCAGTGGAGTTCCACAAGGGTCAGTGCTTGGTCCCATCATGTTTTTGATTTATGTTAATGATATGCCAGTAGGAATTGACAGTTACATGAACATGTTTGCGAACTATACTAAAATTATGAGGAGAGTAAGGAATGTGGAAGATTGTAATAAGTTACAGGAAGATATTAATAAAATATATGAGTGGAGTAAGGAGTGGCAGATGGAACTTAATATAGACAAGACCCATGTTATAAAAATGGGAAGAAGTAGATACAGACCAAACAGGGATTACAGGCTTGGTGATGAGAAAATCAAAGAAACCAATGAGGAGAAAGACTTAGGAGTAACCGTGCAAAACACTTTGTTACCGGAGAAACACATTAACAAGATTTTTTGGAAAACACATACATGCTTCAAAATATTGGCCTTGCATTCCACTACCTAGATGAAGGAATGATGAAGAAGATATTATGTACCTTAATAAGACCCCAGTTAGAATATGCAGCATGTGTCTGGTCACCGCATATGAAGAAAAATGTGAAGAAGGTGGAAAGGATACAGAGGCTGGCAACAAGGTACGAGGACTCAGGGAGTTAGACTATGAGGAAAGACTGAGGAAGCTGGAGCTGATCACATTAGAAGAGAGAAGAACAAGAGGAGACATGATAACTATGTATAAATTGGTGAACAAGATTGACATACTGGACAGAGTTGATAAAGGTGACCACAAGTAATCATCTCCGAGGACATGGAAAAAAGCTAATAAAAGACATCTGTCTAAATGACGTGAGAAAATAGTTTCCCGCATCATAGCATTGATAAGTGGAATAAACTGAGCAGTGATGTCGTTGATGCGGTGTGTGTCAATCAAATGAAAGAGAGATATGATAGGAATGGACAAGGAGACAGGTCACAGAGAGCTTAGCTCGGGCCCTGTAATACACAAATAGGTAAATACACACACACACACACACACACACACACGCCAGGTAGCTCAGTGGTTAGAGTGCTGGCTTCACAAGCCAGAGGACCGGGATTCGATTCCCCGGCCGGGTGGAGATATTTGGGTGTGTCTCCTTTCACGTGAAGCCCCTGTTCACCTAGCAGTGAGTAGGTACAGGATGTAAATCGAGGAGTTGTGACCTTGTTGTCCCGGTGTGTGGTGTGTGCCTGGTCTCAGGCCTATCCGAAGATTAGAAATAATGAGCTCTGAGCTCGTTTCGTAGGGTAACGTCTGGCTGTCTTGTCAGAGACTGCAGCAGATCAAACAGTGAAACACACACAGCAAACCTAAGGAAAAAAACGAGAAAAGGACAGAGATAGAGAAAAAGAATTTTTACTGGAGGGTTCTGAATATGATACTAAAGAAGTGGTACCTAAGGAAAAAAGAGGTCGTGGAGGAGGCAATAAATTAAGAGTGACTTTCACTAACATAGATGTGTTGTTATCAAGCATATTGGAAGTTCGGGCTTATTTGAAAGAGAAAAAGCTGGATGTAATGTGCATTGTTGAAACAAAACTGAAGAAAGAAATCCATGTCAATTTAAAAGAGGAGGGATATAATACCTGGAGGAGGGACAGGAAGGATAAAGGGGGAGGAGGAGTGCTAATAATGGTTCATGATAATATATGGTTGGAGGATGTGCAATTTGGTGAGGAATACAAAGTGGAAGTAATGGGAGTAACAATCAGAACAGAAGATTTGAAGAAAAGAAAAATTGTAGTTACTTATGTTCCACCAAAGACTAATACATGGGGATCAGAAGATTATAAAGATATGCAAAGAGAGGTGATAAAGTGCCTAGATAACATGATAAGAAGAGATAGAAGAATACTCTTAGTTGGAGACTTTAACTGTAAAAAAATAAACTGGAGAGAGATGGAAGTAATGGATAATGCTGGGCAGTGGAGTGAGAAAGTGTTACAGTTGACTATGGTTAATACAATTGACCAGTGGGTAGAAGAGTCAACAAGATACAGGGGGGGAAGAGGAACCATCATTGCTTGACCTAGTTTTCACAAAGAAACCAGAGTCCCCTCCAACCATACAATACCTTAGTCCAATGGGGAAAAGTGATCATGTGACATTAGAGATGCAAATGCAGGAGGAAGATGAGATAAGTCACAGAGAGGACTGTAAAGGAGAGAGATTAAATTATGCAAGAGCAGATTTTGAAAAATTAAGGAGTTATTTTGCTGATATTAAGTGGAGTAATATTATGTGCAGGAAGAGTGTACAAGAGAAATATGACATTCTTACTGAAATACAATGGAGTATAAAAGTTTGTTCTGTTTATAGAGTTCAGAAAAAAATACATGCTTGGTACAATGCTAGATGCATACAAGCAAAAAAGGCAAAGGATAATGCGTGGAAGAAACTTTTACAGCAGGGAAATTACTATAATAGTCGGCAATACAAAGATACTAGAAATTAATATATCAGAGTGAAGAGAGAGGAAGAAAGAAAGTTTGAAAAAGATGTAGTGGATAAAAGCAAGGATGAAGCCAAACTTTACTACAAGTTTATAAACGGCAAAACAAAGAATAAGGAAACAATTGAAAAAATAATTAAAGAAGGGAAGACATACCAAACAGAGAAGGAAATGTGTGAAATAATGAATGAGAGCTTCAAAACAGTATTCACTGCAGAAGATGATTTCACAGTATCTAATAGGTCATTGGATTGCCAAGAGGAGATTACAGTGCTCAAAGAGGATATTGGAAGATTACTGGATAAGTTGGAAGTCAGAAAAGCAATGTGGCCGGATGGTGTATCAGGCTGGGTGTTAAAAAAACTTAAAGAGCAATTACTGGATCCAATTTGGGAAACAATTAAAAGTTCAATAAATGAAGAAAGTTCCACTAGAGTGGAAGAGAGCCAATTTAATACTGACATTTAAAGGAGGAAAGTCAACTGAACCACTAAACTACAGACCAGTGTCACTTACAAGTGTCGTAGGAAAGTTATGTGAAATAATTATCAAAGAAAAATGGGTTAAATTTCTAGAAGAGAAGCAAGTCATATCGAACAGACAATTTGGGTTCAGGACAGGGCGGTCATGTGTATAAAACATATTAAGCTTCTACTCGAGTTATTGCAGGACTTAAAAACAGAGATGGATGGGTAGACACAGTATACCTGGACATTAAAAAGGCTTTTGATAAAGTCCCGCACAGGAGACTTCTTTGGAAACTAGAGTACATAGGAGGACTCCGTGGAACCTTGCTCGAATGGACAAGAGATTATTTGAAGGATAGGGAAATGAGAACTTTGATCAGAGACACATACTCATCTTGGGGTAAAGTAACTAGCGGAGCGCCACAAGGGTCAGTGTTAGCCCCATTATGTTTCAAGTTTATGTAAACAACATTCACGTTGGGATAAACAGTTATATCAATTTATTCATTGATGATGCAAAGTTGCTGAGAGTTATCAAAACCAGAGAGGACTGTCTGCTGTTGCAGGAAGGTTTAAACAAGATCTATGTGTTAATATTGGTGTACCTAAGGAGTACCTAAGTTAAATTATGCGCCGCTTAGCTGCACGCGGCAACTGTGACGTCACCAGGTAGGCAGGGGAGAGCGGCGAGGAGCAGCGAGCAGGTTTACAAGATCTATGGGTTGGGTTGGGGCAGCCGTGAGAACAGGATATCAGCCCCTTAATACTTACATATTTAACAAACCCGACAGAGGGACTGGGGAGTGACCAGGACATTTAACACTGGTAGCAGAGCGTGGTTCAGTCATGTCAGTCTCTTTTAAAACTCCACCTAATTGGAGTGGTGGTAAAGGTTATGAGATTTGGAGAAAAGACGTGTTACTGTGGGCGGGCATGACTGAATTGAAAAATAAGGATAAAGGAGTAGCGATCTACTTGAATCTGGATGGGAGAGCGAAGGTCGCTGCTTCACAGTTGGATTCAGAGGTGTTGGCTGGTGATAATGGTTTGGATACATTATTGAAAAGGTTGGATAAGTTGTTTTTGCTGGATAAAGGATCAAGGCAGTTTGAGACCTTTGACACCCTGGAATCATTGAAAAGGAGCCGGGATATGGATATTAGGACATTTATTTCGGTTTTTGATAATGCCTATTTTCGTTGTACTGAATTTGGTATGGTCTTGCCAGAGGTAGTAAGGGCATTTATGTTGTTGCGTTCTTGTGATTTAGGTGAGAATGATAGGAAGTTGGTGTTGTCTGCCATGACCGACATTACTTTCGTGAAGATGTCAGACGCCTTGTGCCATATATTCTCTCCCGGATTGACACAGACACATGCGGAGTCAGCTGGTGCATCGGCAGTTTCAGTAAAGAGGGAACCAGTGTTTATGGGAGGTTCACCTGGCATGGACGAGGATGGACAAGGTGTTGATAATGAAAGTTCTGGGGATGTTTTGTATGCCGGTGGATTTCAAAGAGGCCGAGCTATGGCGAGGGGTTATGGCAGCGGTAGATGCCCAAGGGATGATGGTAATTCGAGGGCCAGGGCCAATTGGAGGAGACAGAACACTGTTGGTAATGATGGTAAGGTGTCAAGGTGCAACATTTGTGATTCAAAGTTTCATTGGGCTAGGGATTGCCCAGATTCATATGAATCTATGGGTGGAATGGACTCGAAATGGTTTGTTGGCCCAAGTTCAGGGGGTGATACAGAGACTGGGGGTGGCAGTAGTAAAACCTACATGATGTGGTATGCCGGCAATAAACATGGTAAGCTGATGGAGGAATGTAAAGGATATGCGTTGTTGGATTCTGGGTGTTCTAGAACTGTGTGTGGGTCGTACTGGTATGAATGCTTTTTGGAGAGATTGACGGAGTATGAGAGGAAGATTTTGGTGGTGGAGGACACTGATGCGGTATTTACATTTGCAGATGGGAAGTCGGTCCATTCAGTGATGAGGGTTATTCTGCCTTGCATTGTAGGGGGTATTTGTACTGGAATAGTGACTGAAGTTGTTGACACTTGATATTCCACCGTTGTTGAATCGTATGTCAATGAAGAAGGCTGGGTTAATTGTGAATTTTGGAACTGATCAAGCAAAATTGAGGGGTAAAGTGATAAATTTAAAGGTGTCATCATCAGGTCACTATCTGCTTGTCATCTCTCCTGCATGACTAGAAGGAGCAGCTGTTGCGTTAGTTGCTACATCATGCAGAAATATTAAGGAGAGGGCTTTGAAATTGCATAGGCAGTGTGGTCACCCCACGGCTGATAGGCTTATAAAGCTGGTGTGTGAGGGGAGTAAAAATGACAAGGAGCCCGAAAAGACCATAAATGTGGTGTCGGAAAATTGTTAGGTATGTGTTCAAAGGAAGAGAGCTAAGCCACGCCCAGTTGTTTGTCTCCCGATGGCATCCAGATTTAATGAGATGGTTACAATGGATCTTAAAATATGGAAGGATGTATACTTTCTGGTGATAGTGGATGTGGCAACGAGGTATTGCATGGCCACTGTGGTAAAGGATAAATCTGTGAAGAATATCATGAGGGCATTGGTATTGAATTGGGTAGTGCTTTTTGGCGCACCTAGTAAAATACTGACCGACAATGGGGGCGAATTCAATAACAGTGAGATGCAGGAGTTTGGCTAGAAATTTAACATAAAGGTTATGACTACATCTGCTGAAGCACCCTAGAGTAACGGGGTTTGTGAAAGGGCTAATGCCGTTATTGGAGATATAGTAGACAAGATTGTGGTGGACGCTGGGTGTGACATTCAGATGGCTCTGGCTTGGGCGGTGTCTGCAAGGAATGCACTATCTAGTTATTTGGGTTTTGCACCAAATTAACTAGTGTTTGGTAGTAATCCGAGCCTGCCAAACATTGTGAACAATAATCCACCCGCACTTAGCCAGGTGGAAGGATCAGAGTTGGTGTGTATGAACTTGAATGCCTTGCACAGCGCTAGGAGGAAGTTTATTAAGGCCGAGTTGAGTGAGCGTTTGGCGAGAACTTTGAGACATAATATCCGTTCGAGTGACAGGGAACTCATAGGAAATGGGGATGAGGTTTACTATAAGAGAAATGACAGCAACGTGTGGCATGGTCCTGGGATTGTGATTGGCCGGCATGGTAAGCAGTTTCTGGTCAGACATGGAGGGGTGTATGTACGGGTTCATGAGTGCAGACTGACCCGTGGGACACATGGCGAACCAGGATGCGATGAGAAGGTCGGGGCGAAGTCGGATGGCGAGGTCATGACACCTAGAATGGAGGTAGATCACCAGGAAAATGATGAGTCGGCCATAAGTGAGGAGGACGATGAGAAGGAAAGTGATTCAGAAGATTCGGATTTTGAGGTTGATCAAGGTGATACAGGTGAAGTGGTCATTCAAGAGGACCAAGATGTGGTGGAAGTGTTTCCAGATGGTGCAGAGGCAGAGACTGTTGAGGAGGATGTTGGCGAAGAGTCACAGAGGCCCTCAGGGTTGAAGGCTGGGACGCGTATAAAAGGTGTCTTGTGGGAAACCGATGAGGTGGTGACGGGTAAAGTGGTAAGTAGAGCAGGGAAGGCGACTGGCAAATATAAGGATTGCTATAACTTTAAATGGGATTCAGATGGGAGCGTTTCATGGGCAGATTTGGACAGGCATTTCAAGTCTTGGGAGGTGGTGAGTGATGATGTGGAGTTTTTGGTCTTCTTTAATTCTGATGAGGTTTTGACTGCTAAAGAGATGGAGATTAATAGTTGGATTGAGAATGGAGTGTATGAGGAGGTGGAGGATGTTGGTCAAAAGGCCATGTCAGTGAGATGGGTGATTACAGAGAAAATTAAAGGCTAGATTAGTGGCAAGGAGTTTTGAGGAGGAGACTGACAGCTTACGTAAGGACTCTCCAACATGCTCAAAGGAAGCCGTACGATTGGCTGTGTTGATTTTGGCTAATCACGGTTGGCAGTGTCATTCTCTGGACGTAAAGGCAGCGTACCTACAGGGGGATAAGATCGATCAGGAAGTCTATTTGAAACCTCCACCAGAGTTTGATCATGGTTGTTTGTGATGCAGCTAGACACTGGTATCTGAGGGTGAGATGCCAACTAATTGACCATGGAGTGAAGGTGTCGTCCCTGGATCCGGCATTGTTCTCCTGGCGTGTCGATGGTAACATTGAGGGTATACTTTGTGTCTATGTGGATGACCTATTCTGGGCTGGAACAGATTTGTTCAGAAGATGTATAATGGACAAACTGAATGGGATTTTTGTAATGGGCAGTTCAGAATCTAAGGCATTTAAGTATGTGGGGTTGAGTGTTACTTCGAATAAGGACGGGAGTGTGACGCTGGATCAAAACCAGTATGCGGCCACCCTGAATGAAGTAAAGGTTGGAAAACTGAGGTCTATGATGAAAGCAAATGAGTTGTCAGACAGTGAGAGGTCTGAATATAGAGCAGCTTTGGGGGAATGAAATTGGATTGCTACGCATACCCGACCTGATATATCCTTTGATGTAAGCGAGTTGAGCGGTCTAAGTAATAAGGCTACAGTGTCTGAGATGTTGAGACTGAACAAGGTAATAAACAGGGTCAAAGGAATTCATGTGGAGTTACATATGCCCAGGCTAAGAGGCCTTAAAAGGTGTTGGGTAGAATGTTTTTCGGACGCTTCTTTTGGGAATCTGGAGGGTAACGGATCACAAGGTGGTTTTTCATATTCATAAGGGATGAAAGTGGAAGGCGTTGTCCCGTATACTGGCATTCAAGGAAAATAAGAAGGGTGGTAAAGTCAACTCTTGCTGCTGAGACACTGGCCCTGTTGGACTGTGCAGAGGCTGCAGTATATTTGGTGATGATTTTGGATGAAATGACAGGCTGTGGAAAATTGAGAGTGAGGTGTTATGTGGACAACCGAAGTTTGGTGGATGCACTCCACTCCTATAAGGGTGTGGAAGACAAAAGGTTGAGAATCGATATTGCTGTGATTCGGGGCATGTTGGAGAGGGGAGAGATAGAGGATGTATGATGAGTGGATACCATGGCTCAATTAGCTAATTGCTTAACAAAGAAGGGGGCTTCCGTTGACCGTCTGCTCGACACAGTCAGGGTGGCATGGGAAATAGGGGTACCTGGAATAAAAAAAAAAAAAAAAAAAAAAAAGGATGAGTGTGTTGATATTGGTGTACCTAAGGAGTACCTAAGTTAAATTATGCGCTGCTTAGCTGTGCACGGCAACCGTGACGTCACCAGGTAGGCGGGAGAGAGCGGCGAGGAGCGGCGAGCCGGTTTACTTGGGTTGGGGCAGCTGTGACAACAGGATATCAGCCCCTTAATACTTAAATATTTAACAAACCCGACAAAAAAACTGGGGAGTGACGAGGACATTTAACACTATGAATGGAGCAAGAAGTGGAAATTGGAGTTTAATGCCAAGAAATGCCACATAATGGAACTAGGAAAGAGTAAGAGAAGACCAGTATGGAACTATTTGATGGGAGAGGAGCAAATAATGAAGACTAAAGAGGAAAAAGATCTTGGAGTGATCATACAAGAAAATCTGAGCCCTAATAAACACATAAGCTAGATACAAGCAACCTCCGTTTAATGAAGGGGTTACGTTCCTAAAAAACACTTCGTTAAGCGAAACTTCGTTAAGCGAACCGATTATAACAAGTTTAACCCCTGATTTGAACTTCCATTGAGAGGAAGCAAAGCGAGAGTGCATCATAGTACAGTAAAAGGTTTAATGAAAGTAAAAATTATGAAATTAAACATTTAGGTAGTTTAATTTAAGTCATTATAATGTACACTAATGTATGTATGTATGTAACTTTATAATGTTGATGATCTTAACTTTATGAAGGGAAGAAGAGTGAAACGGGAAAGATATTAACCGGCAACCTGTGGAATGTAAACAAAGTGCGCATCATTGTACTGCATACAAAACTTATGTACCACATTTCCACAAGGCTTTCCATTTTATCCATTGTAGAGTCACGAGTTCAGGTGGTTCTTTTAGCTTGCAAGGAAGATACGGTCTCACCAGCCTTCTTAATAGAGTCTGCTGACTTGAAAATAGAGACAGTTTAATATGGAGTCAAGACAGTGGCCAGCACTGCTATAGTTTTCTGGCCTCTCTCGTGTCTGTGAATAATATCTAGCTTCATTTGGAGAGTAAGAGACTTCCTGGTCTTCTTACGAACACTAGGCCAATTGCAGGGCATTTTGGTGGTAAGTTGAGGTAGGGAAGACAAGCTGCTGCTGACGCTGTTATGTTTTGACTGGGGAGTGAATGTTGCGCGTGTTGTCCACGAGAGGCTTGATCTTGATCTTGATCTTTATTCTATAGGGATCCCAGGATTTTTCTGAGGCAGGCCTTTGTACCAGCAGCTCATGGTGTATTCAAAAGCCTGTCAGCTTGTGTGATATGGTGGGGCTTTCAAATTTTGAAAAAAATTACCTGGATAAAACTTCGTTAAAGCGAGTTTGGTGTTTGTTAACGAGCAGATGGTAGTAAAATGAAACCTTCGTTGTAGCGAAATTTCGTTGTGTGAACCTTCGTTAAACAGGGGTTGCCTGTATTTGGACTATCATATAAGATGTTGACTAATATAAGAGTGGCATTTCACTACATGGATAAAGATATGATGAAAAAAATCATCACAAGCATGATACGCCCAAGGCTGGAATATGCAGCAGTGGTATGGTCTCCAAGCTCTAAACATGATATAAGAAAATTGGAAAGGATACAGAAGATTCCTACAAAAGATGGTGCCGGAATTAAAGAACCTCAAATATGAAGAACGACTGAAGGAAATGGGACTGCCAACCTTACAAGATAGAAGAGAACGTGGGGACATAATAACAATGTATAAGATAATAAATGATATTGAAAAGATAGACAAAGAAGACCTAGTGCTGTTGACGGAAGAAGATGGAAGGACAAGAAGACTTGAAAAGAAGATCAGGATGAGGCAGTGTGTGAAGGATATTGGAAAATACAATTTTCCACACCAAATGGTGGAAAAATGGAATGCATTGGATAATGGAATTGTTACAGCACATAGTGTGCATAACTTTAAAGAAAAACTAGATAAATGGAGATATGGAGACAGGACACTATGAGCTCTGCTCAAACTCTGTACAATACAACTAGGTAAATACACACACAAGATAGAAGAGAACACGGTGACCTAATAACAATGTATAAGATAGTAAATGATATTGAAAAGATAGACAAAGAAGACCTGGTGCTGTTGACAGAAGAAGATGGAAGGACAAGAGGACATGAAAAGAAGATCAGGATGAGGCAGTGTGTAAAGGATATTGGAAAATACAGTTTTCCACACCAAATGGTGGAAAAATGGAATGCATTGGATAATGGAATTGTTACAGCACATAGTGTGCATAACTTTAAAGAAAAACTAGATAAATGGAGATATGGAGACAGGACACTATGAGCCCTGCTCGAACCCTGTACAATACAACTAGGTAAATACAAGAGGGTGGTTGAGAGGGAGACGAGGTGGTGACATTCTGAGGTCACGGGGAGGGACAGGGCATGGACCAGGAGGGGAGGGTCAAGTGGGTAGAGCTTTAAGGCTTAGTTTTTGAGGCAGTTTAACCAATCAAAGAGAACCTGAAGCCTTCACCTGGTGTGGATCTGCCAGGTATTGCTACTGGAAAATATATGTGCCCAGATTGGCAAGAAGTTTACAAGAGGCATCTGTACACTATGAAATAAACCCATGGAAATTTTAGTGAAAAATAACATCATAATTTAGCTGCTCTCAGCAATTTTCTGAAGGTGACAAACAACAGAAAGCAGCTGGAAAGAGTTCTCTTTTATAAAAACATAAGAAAAGAGAAAAGCTGCTAGAGGCTGCCAGGCCTACACGTGGTAAATCCTGCATGATTAAAGCTACCTAATTCCATCTATCATTCCCATCCCTAAATTTATCTAAGCTTTTTTTTAAAGTTCCCTATTGACTCTGCACTGACTAATCTTAGTTAGTCTTATGCTTACATATTGGTTCCATAGAAAATAATAAAATTATTGCCAACAGGGTGCATCAGTACCTATCCTGGTATTAGCAAATCATACTTCTTTGTAATGATGATGGAAGCCAGATAAGACATCATATCAGATCATATATGACCTACATTCTGAAGGATCTCTTACAGTAGCTTTGAAAAAACACATAATCTAAGCAGAATGCAGGCATGACACAGTATGCACGTCCTTGAATATGCCATGATCACCATGAGGATGCAAAATATGTGTCCCTGTGTTGAAAGGGTTAAAATGAGAAAGTGATACCTGAACAGGAGGGAGAACAGCAATATTAACTGCTGTAATTTCATCACTTAATTGAGTTTCGGTAAATCTCATAAAGCCAGGTTTATTTTCTTGTAGGAAATTTGCCCTGATAACAACCCATTAATATTGGTACATGCCACCTGTAACTCCTCTCCCTGTTTTCTATGTACCACTTTAATTTCAGTCTATTGCTTTCCAGTAGAACTTCTTTTTCTCTTCCTTAATTTGTTCTCTATTTTTTTTTCCTTTGCCAGATTCAGCATATTGATTTTCTTTTCTTTCCTCTTCATTTTAGTCTCTTTTTATCCATATTTGTTTATAGTTATTCTTGCTACATTTTCCTGGCAATTGATAGTACTGTTTCAGTAGCAATCTAGGACCTAAGCCTAACTTTTATTGGTCTGTTACTTCCTTATATATATTTCCCTTTCTTTGTCACCTCTGTCTCTTCCATTTTGCTGTCACTTTCCTCCTCTGCTTGACTAATGACTATCTTGACCAACTTTACCAAATTTCTTTCATATTTGATAGGTTTCACTTCATACTAGACACTAAACAACATTACACACTTTTTATAACTGATTTTTCCCTTGGCTTCAATTCTTTCACTACAGAGTTTTCCAATTCTTCCTTCAACCTTATTTCCCTAATATTCATCTTCTCTTCTGTTTTTTTTATGTCTAATCCTGTTGCCTTTTTTTGATTTCCTAGACATTTTCTTTGTTTACATCTTCTCTTTTAACACAATGTTTAACATTCTCTGCATAACTGCCACACTTTTTTCTTGGCTTGTAATTTTTTTTCTTTTTACAGCCTCCTCTCGAGTTTTGTGCAACATGAGTTTTACGATCCTTGAGTTTGCTGCTTAGTTCTAAGTTCTTACGATTTCGAGTTTTGCGCATTATTGTCCTTAGTTTCACTCTGCTTTGAAAAGTATTTTTCGTGTTAACCTACCATCAGTATGTTGCCTCAAGATAAGATTATCTATATCTGTAGCACTGACAATGTCATACCACTGATGGGTAATGTTTGGCTACTTCAAGCAGTGAGTCTATAGCTGCGACTATATTCTGTTTTATGCATTACATTGAGCTCTACACCACTCATTTCTACCTCACCCCATGGGAGAACCTTCCTCCACCCATGTTTCACTGTACAGTAGTACAGTGGAGACTCAATACTTGAATGTCTTAATAGTCAAACTTTTCAATACTTGAACACTAAAGTTCGATTTGATACTAAAAATAATACCTGATTGTCGAACATCCACACACATGGTTGTAAACAAAGGCTCCTTGGCCTCTCCCTCCCTCCTCTGCTAGTTGTGCTGCCACGGTTGTCAGAATAACTTTCTCATGCATTCTGTCTGTAGTTTTTCATTTATAAACTTACATCAATACCAAAGGCTTATTTGTAGTGAAAATATCTGGTAATCAAACGGCAACACATGTGGTTGTAAATGAAGCTCTGGCCTTTCCCTCCCTGCCACTGCCATTGTCCTGTTTTGACACTGGTATTCTGGTATACCAGATACTGGTGTACATCCCTAGTCCTGCTGAAGTTTTGAGAAAAACAACATTCTTCTGCATTCTGTGGGTAGTTTTTCATTTAGAAACTTATGATGGTATCAAAGAGGCTTATTAGTGGTGAAAATAAGGAATCTAGTGTGAGTGCATGTATTAGTGACCCATAGCCCTCCACTAGTGGGTTCACAGGAATCATACCAAGAGAAAAGTTACAAAGACGTTTTCATGGATAGTGACTCGTCCTCCATTGACCTCCCTCCTCCTCTCCACCCTTCTTCCCTCCTCTTCTACATTATCTACCACCAGCCTTCACTTATGGTATGTACAAGTTAAAATTATAAAAAAAAAAAACATTAAGATTTTTGTAAACTTTAGGCTTTGTTAACACTAGAACGAATTACCTGATTCATAGGTATCAATAGTCAAACTTTTTGATACTCGAACAGCCATTTGGAACGTATTAAATTTGTGTATTGAGTCTCCACTGTATTCAAAAGTGCCATCATTCCACCATTAAATTAAGTCTAAAGTTATCTTATTATGAAAAATTCTGTGTCTGAGTGGTGCGGGCAATGCCACTTGGAATGTTACCTCATCTCTCTGAAGCACTGCTCATGAGTGATGCAGGGCTCCAACTTGTGATGGAGTGTTCAGTTCAGTGGCATTGTTAAGTGAAATACAGTGGAGACTCCAATACTTGGACATCTTAATAGTGGAACTTTACAATACTGGAATACAAAAGTTTGATTTAATACTAAAAAAAGTACCTGATAGTTGAACATCCACATGCATGATTGTAAATAAAGACTCATGGCCTAGCCTTCCCCCCTCAGCCAGTTGTGCTGCTGCAGTCATCAAAATAACTTTCTCCTTCATTCTGTTGGTAGTTTTTCATTTAGAAATTTACAATAGTATTAAGAGGAGCGTTCGGTTTAGAGACTGAAAAATAATGTTTTTTGTGGAAAAAAAAATATGTGGTAGGTATACACGTTAGCTATTACAGGGGATCCTCATGATTCGACTGTTTGTAGTTTGAATTATTGCCAATTCAAACTCAGTTAATTAATACCCAATCCTCAAGGTTCGACCGACTGACTCGCCAATTCGACATTCATATCTCGCGCGCCATCAACCTGGTCAAATCCACCGCCAGCCTGCCAGGTGGAAGTGTAAACCGACACTACCCTGCGCCAAGGCTGCCACTCTTAGGGGAAATCTCCTACAGTAGGTGATTTTAACCTAATGTGGGGGGTAGGGGATACCTACGGGGAAAATAGCAATTTGCAAGGGAAGCTAGAGTTTATTAACAATATGTAGGGAAATGTTTTATTTCAAACACTAAATATTTGTCTGGACACCCATTACAGTTTATGAAATATGGATTATATATATATATATATATATATATATATATATATATATATATATATATATATATATATATATATATATATATATATATATATATATATATATATATATATATATATATATATATATATATATATATATATATATATATATATATATATATATATATATATATATATATATATATATATATATATATATACATACATACATACAGTACCCTCCCGAGTTTAGCGCTTGCTTTCTTCTTAAGATATAGCGCCAAACTCGAGGATTGCTAAACTCAGGGTATTGAAAACAATGTAAAAACGCTTATTCATTCTGGCCCGGGACGAAGCTGATTTTTTTTCCTCCCCACTTTACTCCCTTATTTCAAAATACCGATAAATTGGTGGGTGTATTCAGTTTCAGTGAAGAATGCTCTTGTTAAGACAGAAAAAAACTGGGATACACACTTTATTGAAAAGAACAAAAAAAGAGAAAAGAAATAATAAGAACTCTAACAGCACATAATCTCACTCTGGGGCATGGTCCGCTAGCGCAAAGCCTTCAAATTTGTTTCATCGGCGTTGAATATTTGACGGAGATCGTAACCGCCGTCCTCAGTCATCTGTTTCAAGACACCAATGAAACTTTCCACCTCTTCTGTAGATGCGTCTGCTGCTTCACCCAGACATTGTGCCCTCTTGAACGCAGTGTCTTTTTTAACCTTGAGAACCAGCCATTACTAGCAGAGAAAGGTGGAGGATTGTCAATGTTTAACTTACGTGCCACTGCAGCATATATTTCTCTTGCCTTCTGTCTTACCTTACCAGAAGATATGCACACATTTCGGTCATTTTTGTCAACAATATATTTCTTCAAATAGTGTTCTGTTGTTACCATCAACTTGCTTGTAGGATGCGTGATGTGAGCAACTTGAATCACAGAGCTCCCTCGGCGTCTTTCAGGAAACGTTTTATTTCCTTACGTTTCGCTCTTATTCCTCTAACAGTAGACTCACTAATGTTGAACAAGTTTCCAACGGCAACAGGTCCCATTCCAGCATCAAGCTTATCCAACACTTCGCCTTTTTCCTTCATGTTTAACAGTCTTTTCTTCTTACCCTGCCTCTCTGGCCTGCTTCCTTTTGCCGAAGTAGGTTTCTTCGAGCCACATGCTGCAGTGCCTCCTTTATTTCCTGACATCACAATTAATTAGCTTGCCTATAAGAAGGTGGAAGAGGGCTAAGGACGTGTGCACACGTGGTCAGCTCAGTCAGCCAACTGCAGGAGTCTTGGGGCAGCATACGTGACGCCGCCCGGAAGTAAACGCGACCGATACTTGTCAAAGCAGCGCGAAACTCGGGGCGATACAGCGCCAAACTCGAGATGGTAAGAATTTAGGACTAAGCACCAAACTCGAGGATCGCGAAACTCGGATGGCGCTAAACTCGGGAGGGTACTGTATATATATTGTGAGGGGTACCGCCTTATTTCCCCTTTTATTTATTATTATTTTGTGTCGTATGGCAGCCCCGGCATGGGCCTCTGCTGTTCCGCAGTGCGGCCACCCTCCCCCTCTCTGTTCCCGCCATCTCGTTGGGCCTGGCAGAAAACGCCAGTACCTAGCCAGTCTTTAGCAGAGATAGACACGCACGCTCTTGGTTTCCTGGCACAGTGTTGAGACGTGTGGCTAGGCTGTTCTGGGTGCTCAACAGTCTCGGTCTGGGAGTTGTGCCCTCCTTTTGGAGTAGCTGGTTTGCTGCTGCTTTGGCCGTGACGGTGTGGAGCAACGGGTTTGTTGTTCCAGGGGAAAGTAGCGGATTTGGCTACATCTTCCCGGGTTTTGCGTTCGCTCCCTCCTGTGGAGTGATGACGCGGAGGAAGCTGTACTCTGTACCATCCCGCTTGTTGCTTTTAGGTGGCTGTGGTCACCAGTGTGGTTTGGTAGGCGGCTGTGTGCCACTGTAATTGCGTAGTAGCGCAATAACTACTACCTCTCCCAAACCAACAACAATGAGACCACAAGGCGATGACAACAACAACGATAGCTGGCTCACACAACCTCTCCCATACCAAGCTCAGCCAATAACAATCCCGAGAGAGCTACAACCGCTCCCAACCAAGTCCAGCCCCCAACTGCCCCGCTGGTTCCTGCCGTCCCTCAACCCCACACTCACACTTGGCAACCCCACCCCGCGCCTGTTGCCTGAGTCAAACCATTCACCCATACTTGAAACAATAACTAACAACTACACCTCACCCTGATCTTAAGATCACATGTATATACAAACAAAAAACACATAACCCCAACCTCACCAACAAAAGAAACAGATTAATAGAAAACATAATCTTTTGACCACACTGGTCTTTGCCTATCTCTAACTGGATACCTAGGCTCGCTAGTGATCTCTGCAGCATCAGGACTATCATCATCCTCTTGCACTTGAACATCCTCATCTTCCTCTTCCTCTGACACAACAACCGCATCGTTTGTTGGAAGTACAACTTTCCTGACATCTAGTACATGCCGTGGCATTCCATTTACAGATATATTGTTCCTCGAGTTTACTCGAGTAACCAAACCCTTAGTCCACGGGGTTGTACATCGGCCATTCGCAGGTTTCACCCATACTTCCTCTCCGATCTCCACAGATGCAGCCTCCTCATTCTCCTTAACTGGACACACAGAGGGATGCCGCCAACTGTACTTGAATAACGCACGATGTGGAACAGATTCCTCATTTTGACTCAGTCGCGGTGTCATATTGTACCAGAAAACAGCTTCTGATGGTGGTATATTACTTTTCTCTGCTGTAGTCTTAATAGTATGGTGATTACGTTCCACTATACCATTGCCACTGGGTCTATATGCTGCACGAAACAATCTCTTGATGTTCCACTTATTGCATAAATCCTCTATCAACACTGATTTAAACACTGTGGCATTATCCATTAGTAGTTCAGAAACTGGTCCTCTCTCTAGAAAAATGTCATTAAGAATCTGTACTATGTGGTTTGCTGTTTCCATTCTCAACTCCTTCCACAAAGCAAATCTGCTTGGTCCACAATCAATAATGCTCAGGTACGGTTGGGGCCTGTAGTGGGTGACATCAATGGCAACTCTTTGCCAATTCTCTGAAGCATTTATTTCTCCTCCATTATGTCTTACTGGCGCAGGATTTATCATTTGGCATCGGTCACATTGCCTTACAACTCTCTGAACGGCCGCCCTGGATATACTGGGATCCAGCTGCCGAGCGAGGAACAACGTCCTATCAACACCGAAGTGGTGGGCATCATGCACCTCCTTCAAGTTCAAGGCTCCTGCACAGAAGTTTTGTTCATCAGTGTTGCTAGTAGTCAACCACTTCTTGGGCACCCTAGTTAACATATCTGCCTTGTTCTTATCAGTTGCTATCAACCTTACTTTGAAATCAATCTAAAATTCTTTAACGATGTTTTTTAAGGTTCCCAACCTTCGCTTTATCATCATTTCTGCAGCTCCCTTTGTTTTTACTCTCTTCTCCTCGCTCATACTATTACTAATCCAATTAAAAACTGTGGCTGAATCAGTAAACAACTCAAATGAGCGATATCCCCATCCCAGTGCTAAGTTAACTCCCTTCAAAACAGCATTCAACTCTGCAACATTGATGTGCTCATAGTCATCTTTCTTTCTTAACCATGCAGCGTCTTCAATGCAAGAACCATTCACTTCAAGAATAACTCCCAGAGCTATAGCACTCGCGTCACACCACACTTTCACTTCTCCGTTTTTCGGTGCATACCATTGGCCTTTTACTGGATCCTCTTTGTTTACCCTTTCCATAGTCTCACACATCATATGATATGTGTCATCACCAATATAGTCTTCCCAAGCAGAACCTGCAGCTCTTCGCTTAACATAACTACAGATGACTCTCAGCTACCCAGCAACAGGATAATGACCAACCAATTTGCCACACAACGAAAAGAGTTCCCTTCTGGTGCAATTCTCTGGCACCCTTGGTACTTTGTTTCCTCTCGAAAACTCAAATCTCCCAGATTGATTTGTTGCCAATTTTAGACCCAATATTGATCCTCCGTCTAGCGATTCTGGTGGTTTTGTCACTAATCCATTACATTTCAAGTGATTTTGCAACTTTTCAGTACTAACTTCTGATACCTTAACCAATATATCATCTATGTAGGAACTAGTGGCTTGCTTTATCCTGTCAGTTTTTCCCAAAACAGTCTTCAAAATCTTGGACATAATTTTAGGTGCGCAATTCAGACCAAAGCCAAGTCTAGTCAGACAGTAAATCCTACCTTTAAAGTTAACAAGTTGGTATTTCCACAAAAACTTGGTAATTCTTATCTGCAAATATGCAGACTTTAATTAAAGTCCACAATTGCTACCTCACCCACCGTTTGTCTCCATTCTCTCAATCTTTCGATGCATACATCAATATATTCATCACCAGTATGACACTCTACATATTGATTCATCTCTCTATAGTCGAGCACCGGCCTTACTTTATTCTTGGTTAACTGCTCAACTGCCATCAAAGGAAGGATACCACTCTCCACCTGCTCATGCCACGGTTCCAATATCCCTTCCTCTATCCACTTGTATATTTCTTTTTCAAATTCCTCCTTCTTTCTACCAGACAAATTATTATCATAGCAACCGATTCGATTTTTAAGTATTGGAGCTTCACCCTTCCAAACCCACTTGACGGTCCAACAACTACCGTCAAACGTGGCTTCAAATCTTTGTCTACATTATCATCGTTAAGTTTTGGTCCCTCATTTTCAATTATAGGACAACAGAGCTTCTGAGATCCAAATTGAACCTCACCCTGTCCTATAAAAACTCCACCAAGCTTCTCTATTACATCAATTCCCAGAATTACCCCAACTCCATCACTCAAACTTTCAACAACAATAACAGGTTGTTCTACAATGACCTTGTTTATTTCTAAAGAAACAACCGCCGAGCCTTTACAGCGAACCTCCGATCCATCAAAACTCATCACTCTTTCTTCACCATCAATTTCATCCACCAACGTTGCACTGACTATAATTTTGCTACACCCAGTATCTACCAATGCACATATAATTTTCCCATTGATCTTAACATCAACAACGGGCATGCCGGCCGTGGTGGCAGGTGGCAGTGACAGGGTGGTTTCCTGCACATAGGAAACCACCCTCTACTCGTTTCCCTGCGATCGTTTAACATTCTCAGGGCAAACTGCAGATATATGACCTTGTTTCCTACAAATATAACAAATTATCTTCTTTTTCTCCGGACAATATTTGGCCATATGGCCATATGGCCGAAGCATTTTCCCTTGAAAGCTCGAAATCTATCGTTCAAACTAACATTTTTCCTCTCAGGTACCTGTCCTGATGAATCAGGTAGGTACCTCACCGTAGCTACACAGTCTTTGCTAACAGTACTTGTTAGGATTCTAGCTCTTTCAATGATACTACTAACTGGTAATTCCAGTAGATCATGCACTTGCTGTAACCCAATACTGACAGCAGCAGGCAACCCATAAACAAAATTCAGTTTCACAATTTTACTTAAAGCATCACCCGTGAATCCAGCCAGCCCCGCTAATCTACTAATTTCATTAGCATACACATCTATTTGCTCACCACACCATCTTTTTTGTACCATCTTAGCGTATGCAACATGAGGTCCATCACTAAATGCATTCAATAAACTGTCCTTAATTTTTCCTGCGTCGGCCTGGTCTGACGCTTCCATTTGTAAAAATAATGCCAATGCATCACCCTCCAAGAATAAAGGCAGAAAAATAGCCAGATCCGTTACTTTTTGTAGCTTGGCAACCAACTCGACTTTTTTAATCCAAGCGACATCATCACCGTCGCCAGTGAATGGCTTTATCATATCTGTAGTAATTTTTGCAGCCATTTCCTCTTGAAATTCAACGTGCCTAGGTAGCTTGTAATTGCGTAGTAGCGTAATAACTACTACCTCTCCCAAACCAACAACAATGAGACCACAAGGCGATGACAACAACAACGATAGCTGGCTCACACAACCTCTCCCATACCCTCCCATACCAAGCTCAGCCAATAACAATCCCGAGAGAGCTACAACCGCTCCCAACCAAGTCCAGCCCGCTGGTTCCTGGCTTCCTGTCGTCCCTCAACCCCACACTCACACTTGGCAACCCCACCCCGCATCTGTTGCCTGAGGCAAACCATTCACCCATACTTGAAACAATAACTAACAACTACAGCCACCACCTTTGTTTTGTGTAGTTCCTGTAGTATATTGAGTATAGTGGCCTTAGCCACACTCCCTGGTTGTCTGGTGGGAAGCTTTATGCTGTCTCCCAGTAGACGTGCAGTCATCGTCTGTACGACCTGTTAGCTAGTGATAGCTACGCGTATCTTGATTCCCTGCGTGGCTGGTTGTCACTCGGAGTTGGTAGCTGGGCTTGTGTATACCACCGGATGTGGAATACGCTTCGTGTCTTGTAGTAAGCCGTAGGCACGGGGAGTTAGTCTTGACATATGCTGGCAAGCATCTGTTGCATTAAATAATATAGTAATATACACCACGCGTCTTGTCCCAGTCTGTGGGCACTTGCATCTTAGGTACAAGATGTGTGGAGAGGCATTAATACTCCCGTAGAGAAGTGGGTAGAATAATTGTCCTTGTGGGCAGTTTCTCTGCGGAGTATTAAGGCTTCGCCCGTAACACATAACTTATACACTATCTATAAATTTCTACTTGGTTTGATGTCAGGAGGAGGAGTTGCTAAGGAGATTCCCTAGCAGTGGGGGAAGTTATACACTGCTGGCGACCTCTATTTCTGTAGTGTTATTTGTCTACTACTAGGGGCTGAGTGTGCAAGGCTCAGGGAAGGGATTGGTACATGCTGGCATCATTACCAAATCCTTAGCTACGAGTGAGAGTGGAGTGTCTCATCGCCTCGCTGGGCTGCTGTGACGCTGTGGGGAGATGGCAGTTTTTTTTTTTTTTTTTTTTTTTTTTTTTTACATTACAAGGGCACTGGCCAAGGGAAAACAAAGTGTTGGAAAAAAAAAAATCCCGCTGGTTGCCAGGCCCTGTTAAGAGGAAAGTAGGAGAAAGAGAAAAAACAAAAAAATCTAAAAGGAGGGTCCAGTTACCGTAAGAGGTGTCTTGACACTCCTCTTTTGAAAGAGTTTAAGTCATAGGCAGGTGGAAATACAGACACAGGTAGAGAGTTCCAGAGTTTACCAGTGTAGGGAATGAAGGAGTGAAGATACTGGTTAACTCTTGCATTAGGAAGATGGACAGAATAGGGATGAGAAGAAGTAGAGAGTCTTGTGCAGCGAGGCCGCAGGAGGGGGAAGGCATGCAGTTAGCAAGTTCAGAAGAGCAGACAGCATGAAAACAGCGGTAGAAGACAGATAAAGATGCAACATTGCGGCGGTGACTTAAAGAATCAAGACAGTCAGTTAGAGGAGAAGAGTTGATAAGACGAAAAGCTTTAGATTCCACCTTGTTTAGTAAAGCTGTGTGTGGATCCCCCAGACATGAGAGCCATACTCCATACACGGGCGGATAAGGCCCTGTACAGAGCAAGCAGCTGGGAGGAGAGAAAAATGGACGAAGACGCCACAGGACACCTAACTTCTTGGAAGCTGATTTAGCAAGAGTAGAGATGTGAAATTTCCAGTTTAGATTTTTAGTGAAGGATAGACCGAGTGTGTTTAATGTAGAGGAGAGGGAAGTTGAGTGTTATTGAAGAAGAGAGGATAGTTGTCTGGAAGGTTATGTCGAGTAGATAGTTGTAGAAATTGAGTTTTGAGGCATTGAACAAAACCAGGTTTTCTCTGCCCCAATCAGAAACAAGTGAAAGATCAGAAGTTAGGCGTCCTATAGCATCTCGCCTTGAGTCATTTAATTGTTGTTGGGTTGGGCGTCTGTTGAACGCTGTTGAATAATGCAAGGTGGTATCATCAGCATAGGAGTGGATAGGGCATTGAGTCAGATTTAGGAGATCATTGATGAATAATAGAAAGAGAGTGGGTGATAGGACAGAACCCTGTGGAACACCACTGTTGATAGTTTTAGGGAAGAACAGTGACCGTCTACTACAGCAGCAATAGAACGATCGGAAAGGAAACTGGAGATGAAGGTACAGAGAGAAGGATAGAATCCGTAGGAGGGTAGTTTAGAAATTAAAGATTTGTGCCAGACTCTATCGAAGGCTTTCGATATGTCAAGGCCGACAGCAAAGGTTTCACCGAAGTCCCTAAAGAGGATGACCAAGATTCAGTTAGGAAAGTAAGAAGATCACCAGTAGATCTGCCTTTACGGAAACCATACTGGCAATCAGAGAGAAGGTTGTGAGCTGATAGATGCCTCATTATCTTCCTATTAAGGATAGACTCAAAGGCTTTAGAAAGGCAGGAAATCAAAGCTATAGGGCGGTAGTTAGAAGGATTGGAGTGGTCACCTTTTTAGGGACAGGTTGAATGTGAGCAAACTTCCAGCAAGAAGGATAAATAGAAGTAGAGAGACACAGATGAAAGAGTTTGACCAGGCAGTGAGCGAGTTCGGAAGCACAGTTTTGAGAACAACAGGAGGGACTCCATCCGGACCGTAAGCCTTCCGAGAATCAAGGCCAGAGAGGGCCAGGAAAACGTCTTTATAAAGAATTTTAATTTTAGGGATGAAGTAGTCAGAGGGTGGAGGAGTAGGAGGAATATGCCCAGAATCATCCAAAGTTGAGTTGGTAGCAAAGGTTTGAGCGAAGAGTTCAGCTTTAGAAAAGAAGAGACAGCTGTAGAGCCATCTGGATGAAGTAAAGGAGGGAAAGACGAAGAAGTAAAGTTGTTAGAGATATTATTGGCTAGATGCCAGAAATCTCGAGAGGAGTTAGAATTGGAAAGACTTTGACATTTTCTATTGATGAAAGAGTTTTTAGTAAGTTGGAGAATAGATTTGGCATGATTACGGGCAGAAATATATAGGGCATGAGTTTCAGCAGTTGGATGGCTACGGAACCGTTTGTGAGCCGCCTCTCTATCATTGACAGCACGAGAACAAGCAGAGTTAAACCAAGGCTTTTTAGCTTTAGGGTTAGAGAAAGTATGAGGAATGTATAGCTCCATGCCAGAGATAATCACCTCTGTTATGCGCTCGGCACAAAGAGAAGGATCTCTGACATGAAAACAATAATCATCCCAAGGAAATCAGAATAGTACTGCCTTAGTTCCTCCCACTTAGCAGAGTTAAAATGCCAGAAGCACCTCCGCTTAGGCGGGTCCTGAGGCTGCACTGGAGTGATAGAACAGGTAACGGAAATTAGATTGTGGTCGGAGGAGCCCAACGGAGAGGAAAGTTTAACAGAGTAAGCAGAAGGGTTGGAGGTTAGGAAAAGATCAAGAATGTTGGGCGTGTCTCCAAGGCGGTCAGGAATACGGGTAGGGAACTGCACTAGCTGCTCTAGGTCATGAAGGATAGCAAAGTTGAAGGTTTGTTCACCAGGTTGGTCAGTGAAAGAAGATGAAAGCCAAAGCTGGTGGTGAACATTGAAATCCCTAAAATGGAGATCTCAGCAAAAGGAAAGTGAGATAAGATGTGCTCCACCTTGGAAGTCAAATAGTCAAAGAATTTTACATAGTCAGAGGAATTAGGTGAGAGGTATACAGCACAGATGAATTTAGTTAGAGAGTGACATTGAAGTCTTAGCCAGATGGTAGAAAATTCTGAAGATTCAAGATTGTGGGCACGAGAGCAAGTGGTGTCGTTACGCACGTATGCGCAACATCCAGCTTTGGATTGAAAATGAGGATAGAGCAAGTAGGAGGGAACAGAAAAGGGGCTGCTGTCAGTAGTCACAGACAACTGTGTTTCGGTTAGGAAGAGAAGATGAGGTTTAGTAGAGGAGAGGTGGTGTTCCACAGATTGAAAATTAGAACGAAGGCCACGAATGTTGCAGAAATTGATAGTGAAAGTATTAGATGAAGTGTCAAGACACCCAAGGTCGACAGCAGAGGGCAGTCCGACCTGGGGACATTTATGGTCCCCTCCCCAGAGGGGGACTCCGAGGCAGGGCGTGGTGAAGCCATTATTAAATTTTGATTTGAAGAGAGTGTAAAAGTGTAAGGTGTTGTAGTGTAGTGTAGGAAGTAGTAGAAGTTGTCTTTAGAGGGCAGGCTGCAGCTGCTCAATTGTATAAATGAGACCACAAAGGGAACCGGGAAGAGAGGACACGGGGAATCACTCAGTCTGCAGCACTGCCTACATCCCCGTAAGTACCTCTCCTGGAGTATTCCACCGGGCGGCAGGTGACTACTGCCTGCTCTCAGTCTGGTAGAAGCTTGCACACTTTCAGCAGAAAGAACCTGAGTGTTGCGGCTGCTGTGAAATATAGTGTTGGGGACCCTGTAGAGCGTCATACTCCCGGTGAGCAGGCGTAACATAATATATATATATATATATATATATATATATATATATATATATATATATATATATATATATATATAAGTCCTCACTATACGTTATTTCTTTATCCAGTAAATTCACAGTTACGGTATTTGGAAATTACTACCCTCGATTCGATATACAGTAAGAAAAATTCACAGATACGGTATCCACTCATGTCATCCAAGAGGGCCCAGCGCAGGGGAGCAGGGGTGATGACGTCACCACGCCACACCTTCCCGCCACTCACAGTACTGACTTTAACTTGACCACCCTATGAGCCTGTTATTTCTTCCCCTCCCCCCTTTTTTTTTTTTTTAACTGCACTACATATTACTTACATATGTAGCATTACTAATTAGATGAATAAATGGAATATTAAAGGGTCTATTGTAAGCACAAATATATTCATAATAATTATGGCAAACAATTAAAACCTACTACCAGCGGCAAACCAAGCAGCAACTGATAAAGGGCACAGATGGGCCTGGCAAGCCCACTATCAGAAAATGGTGGAAGTTGTATAACATCAAGCATGCCTTAGATAACATCAAGTCATCTTGGGACGATGTGAAGATGGAATAAAGTATGGCCAGAATGCGCGCATGACTTCCCAAGCTTCACTGAAGATGACATAGTAAATCTGAGCCATAGGGCTAGCTTTGATGAAGTTGATGATGATGATGTTCAAGATCTTTTGGAAAGCCATGCTGAACCTCTCTCAAATGAACATATAGAGCAAGACAAGGCATCACAGGAGAGAGAAAAAGAGGGAGAAGAGGAAGAAGAACCTGTGGGTGGCCTGGACATCAAAACTCTTAGAGAATGTCTCGGTGGTATCGAAAAAGCTCTGGAAACCCTGAAGGAACGTGACCCAAATCTTGCCAGGAGTAGCAAGGTGGCTCATGATGTAGGGAAGTGTCAAGATTTATCAAGAAATCTATGATGAAAAAACAACAGTCCTCCATCTACTCATTCTTCAAGCCAGTCAGACATGCCGTCCCTGTCACATCTGCCGACCCTGTTACAGCTGGCCCTTCCACATAATGCTTCCGACAGTGCAGACGACGACGTCTTATCCTCATCTGCCCACTCAGCCGAAGATAAGTAAGGGGTGAAATCCCTACTGTCCCTTAGCCTCGGGAGGGAAATAATCTGATACAATACATGGCAAGTGAAAGGTAAATAAAAACATTTTGTTTATTTCTTTTGTGCAGTACTTTACTTTTTTTTTTTATGACTTTTCATGTATTTTCATTTCAGTTGGGGTGACTTTTGACGTGCTGGAACGCATTCCCCATTATTACATGTTATAATGGGTTCGGTATATGGTAATTTCAATTTACGGTAAGGTTTTCAGGAACGCATATCTACCGTATAACGAGGACTTACTGTATATATATATATATATATATATATATATATATATATATATATATATATATATATATATATATATATATATATATATATATATTATATGTATCTGACGTAACATGTGGGAGTGTGATGCAATGTGGCAAGGCACTCCTTTAGGACGAGAGTCGATCACTTATTCCTGCGTACATCGTCCAGTCTGACATGATAATATACCAAGGAAAAGTTAATTTTCGATACCAGAAAGATTTTTTATATCTTTTGTAGTAAAAGAATAAAACTGCAAAAAGTATAAATGTTTATTTTCACACAGTAATATATGTATGTACAAAAAGGAATTTTGGGATTGGCGTAGGTGAAAATAGGGGAAAATGTGCACGAGTGGTAGGTAACAGTAGGAGGAAATGCATGCGAGTGGTAGGGAGAAATGAAAATTAAGAGTGGCAGCCTTGCGGCCTGTGCGTTGCTTAATCTGCGTCACTCTCACCCCGGCCGGCATTCCCCAGCCCTATGAAGCACAACTTCCTGCCTTTCAAAGATAAGCTTGACCTTATAAGAAAGTGTGAGGCAGGTATAGTTCACAGTGTCGTTGCACTGCAAATGGGTGTCACTAAATCAACAGTATCAATAATTTGGAAGAACAGAGACAAGTACCGCAAGACTGTTGCATCATGCAAGTGTTTTTATTTCCAAAAATGTACTGTACAGCACCCTAATGTATTTTAAAAAAAGTTAGATATAAATGGAGTACTGATTTAGTCTAGGTTAGTGTTTTTTTTAAAGGTTATAGTGATGTTTTGGAGGGGGTCTAGGCTGGAGGTTGGTCCTTTTCCCCCCTAATTCTTAAGTATCCTATGGGAAAAATTGCTTCATGATTCGAATTAACGCTGATTTGACCGATGAAAAACCGCCCTAACCCCGTCGAATTGCGAGGATCCCCTGTATTTCACAAAGTTTTATGGAGAAATGCACATTGGTTTATGTTGAAATGCCATTTAAAGTTTCCATACTCAACCACATGCGTTTGTTTACATCAGCAGAATCAGTTTTTTTTTTTTTCCTTAAAAACTACGAAAAAAAATATGCGAAAATCTTAACTTTTTTGGTGAACATGATACAGCAACACTGAAATTCTATGGGTGGCGTCAACCAAGGCACCAGCTAGACTCGTAGGGGGAAAGCTATCAGAGAGAGAGGTTGTCGCTGTGTTTTTCGCTATCTGCCCTTCATTCTGCTAAACAGCACGTAATTTACATACAGCATCCTGCTTTTCACCGACTGCCAACCATAGGATGGGTTTCTAAGAGGAATAAACAGAGGAAGGATGCTTGGAATATGAGTATGGAAGCTTAAAGAATAAAAAGAGTGTGTTGAACCTGACACCTCAAATGCTCCAGTACACATCCTCACATCATCCACCACCACCGCCCTCACCACTGCCGCACCACAGCCCAGCACATCTCACGCAGAACAAAGACAGGGAAATAGAGAAGAAAAGGCCTCTTTACTCACAATTAGAGAAGCTCTTCTACAAAATATTGAGAAAGGAAATGAAGATGTGGAAAGTGACGATAAGCTTGTCATGCTGACGAAAAGGAGGCTGAAAAATCTTCTTTCCTCTCGTTATTCATGCCCAGATCCTGCCTTCGACTACAGTTTGGAGCCTGATATATACGAGAACACCATAACTATGCACTGCACAACATGCAACTTCAAGAACACATCACAACCAGAAAAAGTAAGAGCTTGACATCAGAAAAGTATCTTCACGAACAACATATCATTGACAAGAGGGGACTAGGAGCCTGATGTGCTTAGAAATACATCTAATTGTATTATAAGAATGTAGATAATAAAAAAGAAAGTATAGTAAACCTGAATAAACTTTTTAGTGTTATTACAAGATCGAGATCGATCGATAAACTTTATCGACCCGTATCTCAAAACAAGTTATTTCCCTTCTTAAATCTATTTTAAAGTAAATTTTTGCTTGATTTCAATGAAAAAAAAAATAAAAAGGAGAAGAATACTTCTTTCGATTGACGTCACTTTTTTTTTATATGTGAACTAATTTTGTATTAATATTTTTTGGTGAAAAAAAAAACATTTTGAAAAAAACAAAAACAAAAATGAAAGATGATATAAAAAAAATCTAATGACGTGGAAACATTTCATATTATATTGTGTCTTTGCCTTAGGAAAATTAAAGTTATGGAGCAAATAATAACGCCAAAATAACACTCGTAAGTTTGCGTGGCGGGGTTGGGGACTAGAATAGGGATGAATGTCTAATATTGATGTACATGTTCTCGAGACTTCACAACGTAAAAATCAGAGTGTTTCATGCAGATATGACAACACCGATCTAAACTGGATGCTCCCCTTAAAGGCTTATTATTGGTGAAAATATCTGTTAATCAAGTGGCTGGACACATCGTACTGGCCTCCCCCTTCCCAGCACTGCAATTGTCCTGTTCTGATACTGAAGCAAATTACCGGTATTCCGGTATAGTGGATCCCTCGTCCCCCAGTTGTGAGAAAAGCAACATTCTTCTGCCATGTCTAGTTTTTCATTTAGAAACTTATAATGGCACCAAAGAGATTTATTAGTGGTAAAAATAAGGAATCTAGTGAGTGTACATGTTAGTGAGCCACAGCCCTACACTAGTGGGTTCACAGGAATCACACCAAAAGAAAAGTTACCACAGGTTTTCATGAATGGTGACTCGATAGTGAATTACTAATGAAATACTGCGGTATTTCATTAGTAATTCACTATCACTCAGTGCCACGGAGTCAAGTTTATCCTCATGGCATGAGCGTATATGAATACTAATATACAATATCCATTATAACAGGCAATAGAGGAGTGGAAACATAAATTTGATATTGTGGTGAAAGACAACACGCAGACTAAAAGGGTCACTACCACTATCTAGATGAAGGAATGATGAAGAAGATATTATGTACCTTAATAAGACCCCAGTTAGAATATGCAGCTTGTGTCTGGTCACCGCATATGAAGAAAAATGTGAAGAAGGTGGAAAGGGTACAGAGGCTGGCAACAAGGATGGTACCAGGACTCAGGGAGTTAGACTATGAGGAAAGACTGAGGAAACTGGGGCTGACCACATTAGAAGAGAGAAGAACAAGAGGAGACATGATAACTATGTATAAATTGGTGAACAAGATTGACATATTGGACAGAGAGTTGATAAAGGTGACCACAAATAATCATCTCCGGGGACATGGAAAAAAATGAATAAAAGACATCTGTCTAAATGACGTGAGAAAATACAGTTTCCCGCATCGTAGTATTGATAAGTGGAATAAACTGAGCAGTGATGTCATTGACGCGGTGTGTGTCAATCAGATGAAAGAGAGATATGACGGGAGTGGACAAGGAGACGGGACACAGAGAGCTTAGCTCGGGCCCTGTAATACACAAATAGGTAAATACAAGAAGAAGAAGCGGCCGAGTCGCCGTGAGTCTCCGCTTCGTCTGTGGCCGATCTCATCTCTGCTTTATTTTTTGGTATTCCATGTAAGATTTCACTTTATGCATTACAAATAATACCAAAATATCACAGGTTGAATGAGGTGGTTTACGTGGCCTTGCGTCCAATCGGGTTCAGCAGGCTTGGCAAGAGTGATAGAAAACGGGCTCCTTGTATCCCCTCTCTCTCTCTCTCTCTCTCTCTCTCTCTCTCTCTCTCTCTCTCTCTCTCTCTCTCTCTCTCTCTCTCTCTCTCTCCTGTTTTGATACTACTCCCATTCAAAAGTTGTCTCCCCACAACATGGCGAGAGACCCGAGGTATAGAAGTAAGGTGTGCGGAAGAGCTGGCAGAATCAGACACCATGAAATCACTGTCGCTCCCACCATCCTTCGTTGGTGACACAGTGACGTAGAGCATATGTTTACTCTCGATGAGTGTTGCCAGCTCACAAGCAAAGAAAACGGGAAGAAAATAGCCAAAATGTAGCCGTCAGAAGCCTAAACATCTATCGATGTGCCCCGAGTCTTGCGTGATGAACGTCTATCGACATGTCCAAAGTTTTGCTGGTTTTGTTATTTTGGGCAATATACTACATTTATATCAAACATTGTATTTATCTTATATTAGATCTATATTTGGTTGGTATTTAAAGCATGTTAATTTTGGGGGAGGAGTAAATTCATATCACAAGAACAAATTAATTCCATTTCCATTAATTTATATGGGAAAAATTGATTTGATATACAATTTTTTTGATATACAACAATCGTCACGGAACAAATTAAATTTGTATGTCGAGGTACCACTGTATTTTGTTTTCTGTCATATGACATGCTCAGTCTTTATAATGCAGTGATGTCCTTCCATACCTTTCCTTCAACTCGGAGGGTGAAATATTATGAGAAGGTAAGGCAAGTACAAACACTCACTCACTCACTCACTCACTCACTCATGCACTCAATCACTTAATCACTCAATCACTCAATCACTTAATCACTCAATCACTTAATCACTCATTCATTCATTCATTTATTCATCCAATCATTCAACACTCACTCACTCACTCTCTCTCTCTCTCTCTCTCTCTCTCTCTCTCTCTCTCTCTCTCTCTCTCTCTCTCTCTCTCTCTCTCTCTCTCTCTCTCTCTCTCTCTCTCTCTCTCTCTCACTCACTCACTCACTCACTCACTCACTCACTCACTCACTCACTCACTCACTCACTCACTCTCTCTCTCTCTCTCTCTCTCTCTCTCTCTCTCTCTCTCTCTCTCTCTCTCTCTCTCTCTCTCTCTCTCTCTCTCTCTCTCTCTCTCTCTCTCTCTCTCTCTCTCTCTCTCTCACTCTCTCACTCACTCACTCACTCACTCACTCACTCACTCACTCTCTCTCTCTCTCTCTCTCTCTCTCTCTCTCTCTCTCTCTCTCTCTCTCTCTCTCTCTCTCTCTCTCATCATTATTATTGCCATTGTTATTGATGATATTTTTATTGCTGTTATTGTTATTATTTTTAGAAATATAAACAATAACAATGGTAATAATAATGAGAGAGAGAGAGAGAGAGAGAGAGAGAGAGAGAGAGTTACAGTGGGGCAGTGTTGAAAGAGTGGGAGTGTCTCATGGGAAATCTTCACCTCTACTTGGGACTTAACACTTTTGAAATGCAGAATGCATTTGCTGATTTTATTTCATCCCTCATTCTTATACAGTCAACTTGATTAATGCAAGGGTTACATTCCAGATGTCTCGTTATTCAAATATAATTTTCCCATAGAAACCAATGGTAATAGGGGGAGTTTACAATCCTGGCCGCTGGGAAAGTCTGCCTATTTTGGAGATTTTGTTACTCAAACTTTGAAAATACTGTTAATACAACATCACTAAGTCACAGAAACAATAAAAATGCACATTCTCACCTGTGCATCTTTCTTGTCCAAGAAATTAGAAAGTTATTAATTTATTATGATTTTTCATAGAGTTTATTTATATGTCAGGAATGTTATCCCATATTCATACATTTATTATTAATGCATTTAACAAAATAAACCATGAGTATAATTATTGTTTGTTTACCATCGTATCAGCTGACTGAGACACGCAGTCCAGACCACCCAGGCTCACCATTTCACCACAGACAACATTGAAAATTTTTCTAAGAGAACTGTAGCAGAGAGTGATTTATTAATAGACTTGGTGAGCCAGGAAAAAGTGTTTCTAAATAAAATCACAGATGACCATATAGTGGCCTTAACACTTGAGAGAATTGCCACCTCCTTCAACTGTGTGGCTATGGGAGTCAGACAGTCCACCAGCCATCTACATAAATGGGTACTTACTAAGCAATAAAGACATACAACTTATTATAAAATAAGTAGAATTCTGATAGAAAACTTGCTAGATGGTGATGTGGTAATTGAAGTTTGATGACAGCAGTGTTGTTGTTCCTCAGACTTATTCGATCACTAAGGCTTTGTTATTATCAACACTTTACTAGCAATTTTTCCTGTATTCCACCCCTGGGTTTGGTTCCAATCACAACCTTATTAAAGTAGGCTATTTGAACAATAACCTACCGTATTTGATGACTCATAAACTCTTGGGCTCATTAAATGCACCCAGTTTTGGCAGACATTGAAATGAAAAAAAAAGAATAAATAAGTCGACTAAACATGTGATACGACCCACCAGTGGGTCATCAGTTACTATCCACTGTTGCGATGCGACCCACCGATGGGTCATACAACAGTTTTCATATATATTACATTTTAATCTTACTATTAATGGAATTGGATTATATATTAAAATTGCAATAAACAGTATGTGTAGGAGGGCATAATGAACACTGTTTGATAAATAGTATAAAGCTTATTTTGTTTTTAGCATTATAAAAATTATATCAAAAATAGTCTTCTTGTTTCCATATTTTTTTTCTGATACATGTAGATAAACTATAATATCTTGCATTTTTCTTCATTAAAACATGAAACTTTTCTATAACAAATTATTGAAACATATCACATTTGGACATCCCTTGACAAGCTTTAGTGATTTTTCTATTGATTTTTTATATTTTTCCTGTTATTATTTAGACATACTGTAAAAAAAAGCTACCATTGGTGATCCTTTTCAATTGCATATATAAATAAACATAAGTAAAGAAACAAAACAGAATAGATAAAAAATACCTGCTTTAAAAATTAACTTTTTTTTCTAATAAATGTTAGAAAACTATATTATCTCAATTTTTTTTTCTTCAGAGGAACATAAAACTTTTTTATAAAAAATAATTCAAACTGAAACCACAATTGGACTTTCCTTGATAAGCTTCAATAATTTTCTTGATTAATTTTATTATCCACTGTTGCGATGCGACCCACTGGTGCGTCACAGAAGAGTTTTAACATATATCACATTCAAATTTTACTATAAATAGAAATTGGATTATACAGCAAAATTGCATTAAACAGTATGTGCAGGAGAGTATAACAAATACTGATTAATAAATAATATGAAACTTACTTCATTTTTAGTGTTATAAAAATTATATGAAAAATAGTCTTCTTGATTCCATATTTTCTTTCTAAAACATGTGAAAAAACTATATTATCCTGCATTTTTTCCTTCAGAAGAACATAAAACTTTTCTATAACAAATCATTGAAACAGGTATCACAATTGAACTTTCCTTGACAAGCTTCAATGATTTTTTTAAAGATTTTTATATTTTGCTGATATCGTTTAGAAAACTTGTAAAAAAAGCTGCCAATGGTGAGCCTTTCAAATTGCATACTATGTAAATAAACATGTCAAGAAACAAAACAGAATAAATAAAAAAATTATTTGCTATAAAAATTACAGAAATTTTTTTTCTTTTCTGATACATGTATAAATAATAATAATAAAAAAAAAATCAGTGGTCTAAAAGTGATAAGATAAAATACAATGAAATTATAATACAAATAAGAAAACTATATCATCTTGCATTTTCCTTCAGAACATAAAACTCTTCTATAACAAATAATTTAAACTGAGATATCACAATGGGGCTTTCCTTGATTAGCTTCAATGATTTTCTTTATTTATCTCTTCATAATTTCATAATTTTCCTGTTATCTGTATTATCTTACTTTATCTTCTCTCTCTTCTGTTGAACTAAGTTGACCATAAAACCAAATAGCATTCATTTTCTAAATAAGCAAAACAAAGAGACAGAAACATATAAACAAATATAGGAAAAGAAAAATATAGTACAGTATAGAGAAAATCAGCAAATAAACTACTATGTCCACCGATGGGTTGTATCACAGAGAAAGTCATAGATTTTTCACAGTATGGGATGTGACCCACCAGTAGGCAAACACTTTGATGTTGCCAGTGCATTTGGGTATGGTCCCAGACAACACTGCTCTTCTCGCTTCGCTGGCTTCACCAGCACTGACACAATGACTATTTATATCACAGTGTGGGAGAGCTTGCCCACGCTGCCAAACACAGGGAACGTGTTAAGCTCTGAAAATGAAGTGAAGGATTTCACATGACATTTGAAGACTCACATGCATTTAAGTAATTATGAGATCCTAATATTTTGCATTTAAAAACTTTGATATATGCTAGTAGCCTACACACCAATCTTGTTGTAAGATGTAAACATGTGCCTGGCAAAGACTTAAGGGGACCGTCCGGTGAGGTTTTTGAAAAATCAAAAATAGAGGTATGTGGGTAATTTTTTTTTTTTCCCTGATCGATGTTTATTACATGATGTTAGTTTAGTAGTTACAAGCAAAATGACCCATAAATAACTGCATAAAAAAAAATATATTTTTTGAAAAAATATTTTTCTTATAAACTTTGTCAGTAGAGGACAGATTTCAATTTTGCCAGTATGGATATGAAGTATGTGGTATAACAAAGCTTTCCATCTTATAGAATTTTGATTTTTTTTATTATGATGACCATTATGAATTTTCAATTTTTTTCAATTTTTTTTTATATAAAATTATATTGTGGCACTTAAAAAGAAAAATTCCAAATTCTAGGAGATGTAAATGTAGCAGCTTCATTGAGCTTCAAAATGATACCTCATGATTGAAAATCTGTTGAGAAATATGGGAGAAGATACGATTTTAATGATAAAAAGTGGAAACTGAGAAAAAGGCAAAAATCCCAGAGATGTCATTTTCGTCCTCTATGACCCTGTACATTTATTTGGGTTGGATATTTCGTGCTCATACACCACCATGTGCATCATATACAGTATGTTTTAGGCATGTTTAGAATATTCTGTAAGACTCATATGACACCTGGTCCCCCCTACAATGATAGTAGTTATCAGTCGCTCGAAGGCGAGGGTGTCTCCCATCCATGCATGGTCGGTATAACATGTAATTTCCACTTGCACCGTTTGTTAAGACATTGTAAGGCAAAAATGGCAGGTAAAATAGGCTGGATTGTGGCTTGCAAGGTGTGAAATAACGGGCGAGATACTCAATACATCCTCCTCCCATCACAGTCTCATGGACACTGAAATGGAAGGGGAGAGGGTGTGTTCCTGTGTAGGCCATAGTACTAAGTTGCCAGCGCCCACCTTTCCTTATCAAAGAAACCACTTTTCATGGCTTTTTCCGTGCTTATTATCATCATTTATGGTACAGAGTGTGGGGAGGGGGAAGCCCCGGGCTGCGGTGGGCGTGGCAGGGGCCCTTTAAAGTTTAAATACTCCACGTATTTTAGCGTATTTCCCAAAAATACTCCATCACTATGTTGCCATATATTTGGGGATGCTTTGGTGGTGTTGTGGGGATTTTTTATATTTTTCAGATTTTTCGATACCATGGCCACAGGACGGTCCCCTTAACACCAACCACTGCCTCAATGCTGAATATGGGCCTTATAGGAAGCAAGGTCATTTCCTGAGACTTTTTTGGAGAGAAGGTTCATCTTATGAGCCATCAAATATGGTATATATATTTTTATTTTTATAGTCTGTTCATAAAAAACTAATAATAATAGGTATTTAAGGCAAAATTTATGTGAAGGTAATGATGAAGACATGATTCTTAGTTCACATTCACAGCGAAGGTAAATCCTGCCTGATCGTTGCCTTCCTGAACTACGGGAAGGTAGTGTTCGCTCTTAAGAATACCAATATCCTTGGGATTGTATCCTTCAACTGACAAAGGTGGAAGGTATTGTTAAGAATCTGGCTGAAAGCATCTCAGTGTGGTTCTCCCCCCAGAAGCAGTATGGGTATGTGTGATGTCATCATTTATCTGGATTTTTGTTTATTCGGACAGTGTCCAGAAAATAACTTAATAATTAATAAAGTACACAAGACTTACCTTGGTCAGTTGAAGTGTGCTTGTAATTTTATGAGGCAAGTCACCTCTGCTGGAGGGGAGCTTTCACATGAGATACGCTTTGCCACGTCGCACAGTCAGACTTCGAAGTAAACAACCACCCACATGATAGAGAATTAAAAGTACTAGGCGTCATCAAAACCCAATAAGCAGGGAGGGAGCGGTGGGCATGTGAAAGCTCCCCTCCAGCAGAGGTGACTTGCCTCGTAAAATTACAAGCACACTTCAACTGACCAAGGTAAGTCTCGTGTACTTTATTAATTTTACTTCACCAAGTCACCTTCTGTGGAGTTGAGCTTTCCCATGAGGCTTTGAAGCCATGTGGGTGTTGTGTTCCGATGATGAATAGATGTAGAAGGAAAAAAAATATATATACAAGTCCAACCATGAACAGAGTTTTAATGAAAGAAAAGTCACACACAGAACATACACATGAAGGCCATGTGACCAACAGGACCACAGAGAAACACAAATAAGAAAATGGACAGGTAGGACATACCACAGACCTACTAATGCTGCCTGGTAACAGAAGATCCCTTGAAATGCAAGGCTAAGACACATGTCACCAACCCCTGCCTATTGAAGGACCGCATCCTGAAATAGATCAGAATTCATTATAATGGGCTTATCATAAAATTTTGCAAACGTGGCAGCCCTAGCCCAACCAGCTTTTTGCATGATGCATGTCAGGGACACTGCCATAGCCTTGGCTTTTGATGCCGCAGCTGGCCGTACACTACCCGCCTTGAAGACATTGGTGTCCACACCAGACATACTAAGCATGGACTTGACCCATTGGGCAATAGTGTCCTTAGATACAGCAGTGTGTGGTTTATGAAAACTGAGAAACAATTTGGAAGCACTATGCTTATCACCATGCCTAAATTCCTTGGTCCTTGCTATGTACTCTAACAATGTTTGACAAACACACAATCTATCATCCTGAGGGTAGGCCCAAAATGTCAGCCTGGCAATATTAAAGTTAGGTCTACATTGCTTAACAGTTCCCCCTAGCGAAATGGAAATATGATCCTCATTAACATCCATACCCTGAAGCATTAACAAATGTAACGTTTGGACTCTGGCCGCTTGAGTGATCGCCATCAACATGACAAGCTTTAGGGTGAGATCTTTCAATGATAAGTCCCGCAAAGGGTGCATAGATCGAAGCTTTTGCAAGACTGGCTTTACATCCCATGTCGCCGTGTACCTAGGTGTGGGTGGTCTGAGGTTGAAGACCCCTTTCATGAATCTACAAATCAGAGGGTGATTTCCTGCCCTGCAGCCATCAATTACAGTTCCTAGTGAAGAAATAGCCCCTTGCAGTGTTCACGCTGTCATATCCCACATTCCGATGAAACGTCTCGGTCAAGAAGTTAATGACGTAATGGGCAGAGGGACTAAGGGATTGATGCCCGTCGAGAACAAAACTGTTGCCACCTAGCGACATGCGGGCGGTATTGTTTAGCCGTGCTCGGCTTCCATGACGCAAGCAAGATGTCCGTGCCTGCCGCAGAAACACCTTGTTCTCGGAAGACCTCCCGGATATTAAGCATGCCATGAGCTGAGTGTGTCGCATGACCGGATGTGCCCCGACTTGAGATGGATGTGTCAGGATATCGGCCCTGCTCGGAAGGAGCCTGGGGTAATCTATCAACAGCCCTAGAAGAGCTCCCATCCAGGGTTGAGATGGCCAAATGGGCACCACTATCCAGCCCCTGGCCTGTTCTGCACGGATCTTCTGGAGGCACCTAGCAATTAGAGAGAATGGGGGAAAAAGATAAGAGAGATCAAACTGTGCCCAGTTGAAAGTAAATGCATCAAAAAATGTTGCCTCTGGATCTGGTTTCCAGGAACAGAACGTAGCCACTTGCTTATTTAGTCTGGATGCAAATAAGTCAATGGAAGGGGCACCAAAAACCAAAGAAATTCTACGAAAAACATCAACATCAAGTTGCCACTCATGCCGATCATTAAAGGTGCGAGAGGCACAATCCGCTACAATATTCGCACTGCCTGGAATGTGTGAGCAAATAACCCATGCCTGATTCTTCACACACCAGTCCCAAATCAAAGTGGCAAGATAGTTACACATAAGTGATTTTGTACCACCCATCTCATTCACGTAGTTAACAGCATTAGTACTGTCACAAAACACTTTAACATTTTTCCCACAGAGCTCACCAGCGAATGCTTGAAGAGTAAATAGAATATGCCTTGAGTTCTAAAGCATTAATATGCAGCAATTTCTCCTCGGAGGACCAACTGCCCCACAGTCATGTGGTGGAATTGGCCACCCCAACCTGTATTGGAAGCATCTGTAAATAATTGAACGTCAGCAGCTGCCCGGAGAATCTTCCTATACTGTACAGACACGTTATTAAGCCACCAGTCAAGATCCAATTTCATGTCCTTCGTAATCTCCATAAATTGATCAAAGTCACCATGGGCATGACGCAATGCTGCAATTTTAGCTGCCTCCAATTTCCGGTAGTGAAGTTTCCCTAACTCAACAGCAGAGGTAGCCGCCACCAGCAGTCCCGTGACCCGTGCCACCTCCCAGATTTTTGCCTTACTCTTACACCTAATTGCCTGACAACTGTTGAGTATGGTAACCACCCTGCGCTCTGGTAAGGAAATAGTCATAGTCTCTTGTGTCAAGGATGTTGCCCAAGTATTTAATTCGCTTAGAGGGGACCAAGACCGACTTTTCTACATTAATAATGAAGCCCAACAGACTCAGTGCAGCAAGAGTGTCCTTTATGACAGCGAGGCAACCCTGCTGAGAACTGTTGCAAATGAGAGAATCATCAATATAGCTAGTAATGGTAACACCCCTTTCTCTCAAAGCTGCAAAAACAGGTTTCATTAATTTTGTGAAAAGCCTAGGGCCCTCAGCAATACCATTAGGCAGGCATGTAAACTGATAAACTTTACCTTGCCAAGTGAAACACAAAAAACGTTGATGCTCATCTGCAATCCTGACAGAATAATAGGCATGCCTAAGGTCAATGGAAGCCAAAAAATCCCCTTCATTAATGAGCCGGATAGCCTGCTCAAAATTTTCCATTTTAAAATGTATGTATGGTATGTGTTTGTTCAGTTTTTCCAAATTGAGCACCATTCTATGTTCACCATTTTTCTTTTGTCTCAAAAATATAGGGGAAATAACCTGGCCCTCCATGCGCTGTGTAACTCTAATAACCTTAAGTTGAAGGAGCCTGTTAATTTCTGCAGAAATGATACCTGTCTCAGTGGCATTGAATTTATACTCTAAATTACCCGCAAATAAATGGTCAATGTCCTCCACCTTAATATTGAGGTGACAACCGGCAACAATATCTAGAATGGCCGGGTCACTGGTAATTTTCCGCCATTCATGAATAAAGTAGCTAAGCCTGCCAGCTTCAAAATCCTTACTAACCTCTACTGCAGCCGGGGCCTGTGTTGGCCCCGGCTCCTGCCGTCTTTTGGAACAGAGTCCTGGCGTGTGTTGTAGGCCCGTGGAGCACCTCTCGTCCCATACCGCGGCTGACCATAAGGCTGGAACCTGCTGGAGAAACCTCGATGTGAAGCCGAGCCCCAGTAGCCTCTGGTCCTGGTCCCCGTGAAAGACCACGGAGAGGAGAACTTCTTGGGAGTGATCTTGCTCTTCAGTTTCTCGGATTCTTCAATCTGTTTTGCAGATTGGGACACATCATCCCCAAAGAGGAAGCGAGTCACAGGCACCTTGCTGGAACAGAGGTGTGCGTACTTGTGGTTAATTTCGCATTTCATGGCGAAACGCCATGACATGTTGTTCTTACAAGTGGCATTTCCCAGCAATGCTAATGCTCCATTCAGCATGTCCACTTTCCGAGCGACCACGGGCAGCTCAGTGTCTTGGGCAACCTTGTCCAGTGCCAGAAGGGACTTGGTGACAATTGTTGCCGCACGCAGCACATCCTTACTCACATCCTGCAAGCGATGATCCATCTTCTTGGCATCACCCCTAAGCGCTTCCAAGATCTCCGGATTGCAATCCACCGCAGCAAGTGCATGGCAATTCTTGGGACGCTTAGTAACGTCATCATCGCAGAGAAGCTTGTAGTCTTCAGTACGTAAGCCGTCGGTAAACAGGAAGTTTACCATGTCAGCAACCTGTTGGTCAATGTCAGCTGACACCGTATCCTGAGGCCCAAACATCTTGGCGTTGTGCATTAACACACTGTCACCAAGGTTCTGCTCCAAGAGAGCACTAGTGTCACAGGTCGGATCAGAAAAACCAGAGAAACTGTGAGCAGGTGAACCACCGTACTGCGTACCTTGAGAAGTACTCGCTCCCACATTCACTTCGGCCAGCCTAAGGGCTGGCGGCTGACAGTCCTTTTTTAACTTGTCCACCTCACCCCTTAACTCCGTCAAAGCTGTTAGAATCACGTCCCAAGGGGCTCCATCCTGTGAGGTGGGCAGGTGCAGCGAAGCGGGGGTGTTGTCGACAGCTGCAGGTCCACGCATTCCACGTCCCGGTGACCGGTGAGCCTCCCGCAAACTTCCAGAATTTTCAGGCCGAGGGGAGGTGCAGGCTGCAGCCCCTCCCTGAACGAGACTGTGGGCGTTCCTGCTGCTCCTGTAACCCGAGGGGGGAACCCAAGGAAGGGCCAGCTGACTCCTCACCAGAGGAAGACATGTCTGCCACTCTGCGAGACAACAACACAGCCGTAAGCCCGGTAAAACTGCCACACAATGAGATTATATCGCCACTTGAATGGCTCTACCCGCTCCAAGGATTGGATAACGGGTAGAAGGCACTGTCCTCGCGTGACGAGCGACGTGGCCTTACCTGGAAAGTGGAGAAACACCAAATCAATGTTCACCGCAACGAACGTCTGCCCAGCACGATGGCGCACAAGCTACTGACTGTGCGACGTGACAAAGCGTATCTCATAGGAAAGCTCAACTCCGCAGAAGGTGACTTGGTGAAGTAAAATTTGAGACTGGATGGCTAACAAATTAATACAAACAATGTGCCCCTTGCACACTACCAAAAATAGACAATAGATGACAATGCCACTGTGGCTGGCAGTTGTAAAGAAGTCTGGCTGACGCCAGTGAACACAGTGTATTGTCTGGTATCAGTGAACAAGTTTGTGCATTTTTCAATACCTTAAAATTCTTAATTATTTCTTCCAAGGGTGTTAGGTGTAAGTGAATGGCCCTAGCTGTGACATAAAAGCTGGAATTAAAAAGAAAATTAGAGAAAGGAGCTAGACTTGTGAGTGTTTGTGAAGAGTGGCCAAGCAGACTATTTTGGACATTAGTAAATCAAAAGATAAGCTGGTAGAATATTTTGCCAAATATTGTTTGGATGCATCATCAAGTAAAAGTGTTAAAAGGTGTACCAAGGAAAAATGTAAGGAGTGAAAAAGATGCTGCATTAGATGCTGTCATTATGAAGTAATATATGCAGCAGCTAGGAAGCTGACACAAAAATTTATATAGAGAATTTCAGGGGGAACGATGGATGACTGTGGCTATTCCACAATCGACACAGACTTTTAATGCTACTCTGCAAGGTAAAGCTGGTGATGCGGACACAGCTAATATCACATGACATGGCTGCATGATGTGGTAGTATACTCACTGTACTTCACGTCTTTGAAGTTTTTTTGTGCGTGTTTCACCATTACTGTTAGGTTAACTTAGATTAAGGTTGTTTTGGTTTAGTTGGTCAGTGAAACCAAAATAGACAAAATTTTACATTTCTGAAAGGTCTAAAGAGACAAATGGCAGACAAAGGACCTATTTGTGTTATCTGGACTTCATTATCCAGACCTGTGCCTACACCATTTAGTTTGGAAAAACAAGGGTCGAGTATATGCATATACAGTAATACTCCACTTAACGAACAGGATAGGGGGTGTCAAAGCTGTTCGTAGAGTGAAAATTCGTTAAGCGGACGTAATTTTCCCATAGGAAATAATGGAAATGGGGGGGATGCGTTCTGGGCTGGTCCCCAACATACCACAAGGGTTAGAAAAAAAAAAATTATATATACGTTTGGCAGTTTCCCAGCAACCTGATCGCAACCTTGTCACCATCCCTCCAAGCATTCATGGATGCCATTTTGCGGCAGGAGATTGCTCTGACATTGTTAAAGAATCTTGAATCCAGCTCCAGGAGTGCTAGAGACAGAGATTGGGGAGCCAGCCAATCACAGCGAAGCTACCGCGTTCGGTCCCTCACCTGGCAAATTCAAACCCAGAAAATTCGCTAAAACGGATGTGGTTGTACGTTATGCGGACTTTTTGGTCTAACTTTATATAGTACATTAAACCGGAAATTCGTTAGACAAACGTTCGTTAAGCGGAGTATTACTGTATACTGAATTTGAATGCATGGGCATATAAGATGCACCACCATTTCAGCAAGTCAAATTCAGAAAAAAAAGTTTTTAGTATTTTTAAGCATATACTGTTGAAAGCGATCTAGCAATACATTATACAAGCAGAAAACCTGATGAATTCACAGTTTCACCCAACCATGTAATCTCTTATGTGGCTTATCTTTTTCTAGTAAGAAATATATTGAAATACTTGATGGTACGTGTAATTTCCGTTACAGATGAATATTTTTCAAGTTATGATTGTTTTTTAAACTCAAACTTATGCCTATTTCTCATTCCCAACAGTCTTAGGGGATATATGGGAAATTAAGGTTTTTGGGTGGAGGGAGCATTACATGAAGTATATGAATTGCAAAAGAGATCTTAAATCAACAAAATCACATAAATAAAACTGCAAATGCTGCAAGGAGGACAGCGGGTAAACACAGCGGCTGAGTTGTTGGATTGTTTACATCGAGCAGCACTGCCAACGCTATATTTCCAGGTGTTTCCCACAAGGTATATTAAACAAAACACAACCTAAAAACCAAACAGTATCATCCTCAGGTTCTGGCCATTTTGGGTCTAGGCACTGAATGTTATGTTTGCCTTCATGCTGTCACCAGACAAGTATATTTTTTTCTGTAGTTGGTGGCCTTAAAGTCCTTGCTCCTCCTCCATTGCCATGCTTCTTGACATAACATAGCACTTGTAGTTTGTAGGAGATTGTGTACCTGAATCTTTTTCCTCCTCCTGTTGTTACAGTGAGGGTGTTGTTGCATTTTGTTATGATCGAATTGGATTGGATATTGATTTGGTGGATAGCTTTTGCAATGGACCCCCGGGTGTTTTCTCTTTTGTTGTTGCAAATTTATTTATATATTTATTTATTCACAAGTAACTTTTTATCTATTTTCTTCTTTCCTTTTTTTTTTTTTACGATCAACTTTATGATCATGACCTTACTGTTACTTATCACTGTGAGATGGCATTGAGTCAGGGTTCCAACTGATCAGCTGATATTTATAAGTGTGCATTGCAGCCTCAAAGGTTAAATTGCTTTCATTTTTACGAAAATGAGTATTAAAGTAGTATATATATATATATATATATATATATATATATATATATATATATATATATATATATATATATATATATATATATATATATATATATATATATATATATATATATATATATATATATATATATATATATATATATATATATACACACACACACATACAGTAAGCCCTCGCACTTGGTGAATTAATTAGTCTGGCGAAATTACCGCCAAATGCAAATTTCACCAAACACAAGTTCTTTATACCATATAAGTTGCCTAAAAAATGCCTCAATTAATCTTTGGTCATTGCCATTTTGACCCCTAAAATACCATCTTTCAAGCTGAAATAAAATCTTTTGCCTTCACATATTAGAATACATGTACAAAGCAGACCAATAAACAAGCATTTGTGATGCTTTCCTCATCTGTACTTCCACTTTTCCATCCGTTTCCTTCGTCCACTTTCATTCTTGCCACCGCCACCATTGTCCTTATCCTCACCGGTACCACCCGTTGTGCTGGTAGAGACCATGTTGGCGGTAAATCGCCAGAATTCGTTCCCACGCTAGCAAAACAAAGGGTTGCACAAACAAAATGGCTGAAGGGGACTCTCACATTGCGTTCTAATAGGTTTAGAGAGAGGTCTGACGTCATGGGAGCCGCGTGGTTTGCCGTGCGGCCGCCAGAGGACCGCCAAACTTGAATTCAAATCACCAAGCATGCACTTGGTGGTCCGTGACCACCCTAGTGCCAAAATTTAATTTCGCCAAGCTGAGATTCGCGAAGTGCGGCGGCTGACTGTATATGTATATACACGTACATATATATACAGGCAACCCCCGTTTAACGAAGGGGTTACGTTCCTAAAAAACACTTCGTTAAGTGAAACTTCGTTAAGCGAACCGATTATAACAAGTTTAACCCCTGATTTGAACTTCCATTGAGAGTAAGCAAAGCAAGAGTGCATCATAGTACAGTAAAAGGTTTAATGAAAGTAAAAATTATGAAGTTAAACATTTAGGTAGTTTAATTTAAGTCATTATAATGTACACTAATGTATGTATGTACGTAACTTTATAATGTTGATGATCTTAACTTTATGAAGGGAGGAAGAATGAAACGGGAAAGACACTAACCGGCAACCTGTGGAATGTAAACAAAGTGCGCATCATTGTACTGCATACAAAACTTATGTACCACATTTCCACAAGGCTTTCCATTTTATCCATTGTAGAGTCACGAGTTCAGGTGGTTCTTTTAGCTTGCAAGGAAGATACGGTCTCACCAGTCTTCTTAATAGAGTCTACTGACTTGAAAATAGAGAAAGTATAATATGGAGTAGAGATGGTGGCCAGCACTGCTATAGTTTTCTGGCCTCTCGTGTCTGTGAATAATATCTAGCTTCACTTGAAGAGTAAGAGACTTCCTGGTCTTCTTACGAACACTAGGCCAATTCCAGGGCATTTTGGTGGTAAGTTGAGGTAGGGAAGACAAGCTGCTGCTGACGCTGTTATGTTTTGACTGGGGAGTGATTGTTGCGTGTGTTGTCCACGAGAGGCTTGATCTTGATCTTGATCTTTATTCTATAGGTGTCCCAGGATTTTTCCTGAGGCAGGCCTTAGTACCAGCAGCTCCTGGTGTATTCAAAAGCCGGTCAGCTTGCGTGATATGGTGGGGCTTTCAAATTTGGAAAAAAATTACCTGGATAAAACTTCATTAAAGCGAGTTTGGTGTTCGTTAAACGAGCAGATGGTAGTAAAATGAAACCTTCGTTGTAGCGAAATTTCGTTGTGTGAACCTTCGTTAAACGGGGATTGCATATATATATATATTTACAGTAATCGCCTGCATATCTGGATCGCCATTATCAGGAATTCGCTACTATCCGGAGTTGCCCCAAAGCGTATTCAAACGTACCGCGCGAGCGATCCCTCGATCCCTCTACGCAGCAGCACTTACCCTCATGCCCTCCTGCGTCACACTAGCTTATAACTCGCCTCTCGCCTAAAACTCGAGTAATTACGGCGCTATTCGGCGAGTTTATAGCGTTCTTCGTCATTCCAGTAAGGCGGGAGTATATGTACGTCCCACCACTTAAGGCGGCTTCACAGTAGCACTTTTTTCTGTGGTCTTCGACGATTTCCATAGTTTTTAACTGTTCCGTCAACTCTTTCTGTCGTCATGAGTCAGACAAAACGCATCATTTTCCTCTACTGTCAATTTTTAGTCAAATTAAGATTTATGGCTTCTATTCAACACTTCTGTAAGAAAATAAATTTTCTTGTTTATTGAAATGATGCTATAATCTCAGATTAATAGAATTTTGATAAGTATATATATATATATATATATATATATATATATATATATATATATATATATATATATATTTATATACATACATATATACAGTAAGGTCTCGGTTTACGTCAGATTTACGTTCCTGAAACATGACGTAAGTTGATTTTGTACGTAACTCGAGTTTCAGTACATTTCAAAGCATATTATCGAGTTTTCAACCAATCATTGTTTATGGTCATTCAGGTAAGTAAAAGGTTATATTGTTATATTTACAACTATGTAGGAATATGAAACACAAGCTTGTTTTTGTTGTTGAATAGGGCCACGAATGTGGAGGACTGCAGGTTGCCGAGAGGGGTGAACGCCTGAGGCCGCCAGGAGGGTGGGCAGGTCGAATGTTGTGACGCCCAGGGCGGACAGCTGGGAGCGTAGTGCAGTGCGGTGGGAGTAGAAGCGTGGGCAGCGGAGCAGGAAATGCAATAGGGATCAGCAGACAGGTGCAGATGGAGCAAGTGAGCTGCGAGTGTCATGTGGCCCAGGCAAAGGCTCCCGAGATGTTATTGTTGTGATGGTGGGTGTGCAAGCCCTCAAGGTTGTCAACCTCCCCCGTTGTCATGGTAACGGGCTTCCCATTTTCTTCTTCCCTCCCTCACACACAGCTGCTGCCTCCCTACTCATGTCTTTTAATTATGTCCACTTTTTTTTGTAGCGTAATGGTTTTCCTTTTCTTAGCATCACTGCTGTCACTAAGGAGTTTTCTCTTTGGTGCCATTGAGCAAGATACTTTAGAACTTGAGTCAGTAAACGCAGAAGTAGGATAACACTTGCCAGGGGCAACGGTGTGGTGGAACTGAGGCAGGGTGTTATTGTATTCAAGCGTGAGGTGGGCGGTGTGGCGGGTAACCACTGTTGACACCTGGCGGCCAACAATAACAATAAATCCCGTGCTTTATGATTTGTAAATTTTCAATTTTTTTTAATCTTAAATTGCCTTATAGTGGACTGATGTAACTACGAGTTTGACGTAACTCAAGACCGACGTAACCCGGGACCTTACTGTGTGTTTATATATATATATATATATATATATATATATATATATATATATATATATATATATATATATATATATACATACAGTAAAATCCCTCTTATCCGGCATTCGAGTAACCGGCAGCTTCAAGTATCCGGCACATTTTTCCCCGAGCCGTAAAATCAATAAAAAATCAATGTGTACTCATAAAATCGATTAAAATTCCCGCGTGAGGTACTTTGTCTCCTCGCCACCAGAGCGCACTGCTTCGCACCACCCGCGGCCCACTGCACTGTGTCCACTCAGTGACTCAGTCCCATGTGTGCACTGTTTATCACCTGATGCCTTCATCATGCCTAAAGTTGTAGAAAAGAGGAAGTGTGTTGTGCTTACACTTAAGCAGAAGGTAGACATTTATCGATGATTAGAGAGAGGTGAAAGCAGACAGAAACTAATGGCGGAATATGGTGTGGGTTCATCAACTGTTTATGACATTAAATCCCAAATGAAAAAGTAGCACGATTACATGAAAGTCACCGACACCCCAAAGGCAGCGGAAAATCGTCACACACTGCACTATCATCATGGTGAAATGATGGACAAAGTGTTATACAAGTGGTTCAGCTTGAAAAGATCAGGAGTCACAATTACAGGCCCAATGTTACAAGAGAAGGGGCATGATTTAGCTAAGAAGATGGGTGAGGAAGGGGCATGCCAGTTCTCTGATGGCTGGCTCCACAGGTTCAAGGTTCGTCACGGCATAAGGAAGCTGTTGGTGAGTGTGAGGTGGCAGCACAGGTGGCGACGTGCGCCGCAGCGATCACCTGATCTGTGTTATGGTAAGATGCGTGAGTGTAGGGTGGTGATTGTGGACTTCTATTCAAGTATCCTGCAACTTCTGGTATCCAGTATGTCGGCGGTCCCGTTGATGCCGGATAAGAGGGCTTTTACTGTATATATATGTTTTCGCCTAGCAATGAAAAGTGGTTCAGTTGTTTGTTTACATTTTTTGGGGACTGAGACGCTCCAAGGCACAACTTCCAAGTAGCAACTGGTCTATATGAGCTTCTCTATTGTTTATGAGTGGACAAAGCTGTTTGAAGAGTTTCTCATAGAGAGCAATAAAGGCAAAAAATAGTAACAAAAAATAACGACTTGCTGGGGGTGAAGGGGCCGCCATGTTTGTTTACAGTTGACAAATGCAACAAAGGCGGTAGTGAGCTTGTGTGTGACGACAAACGGCGACAAAAGTTGACAGTCTTAAGAAAGTTGACTGAAAAGTGGTAGTGTTACTCCACCTTTACTGTTGTGTGTACATCCCACCATCCCTTGTACTGCTTATGTACCATTTTTTTTCCAGATTATACATTTAATGTGGTTTCATTCTTTGTTTTCTTACCCATTTGGATTATGTACATGTTTTTTCTCAATTTATAAGGGGTTGGAAGAGGAAATTCTGCATATCCGAATGTTTCGCGTATCCGCCAGGGCCTTGGCTGCTATAATCCGGATACACGGGTGATTTCTGTATATATATATATATATATATATATATATATATATATATATATATATATATATATATATATATATATATATAGGTAACTTGATTTACACGTGTTTGATTTACGTGTTTTTGTTATAACGCGACCAAAAACATATTGTAATTAATATAATTTGCGCAATTGGTTTGCTTATACGTGATATGGCCCAACCGCATTTTCAAACTGAGCGCCAAACGCAATTTCAAACTGCATGCCAGAGAGTTCCGCAGCTGGCCGATAGGTGAGAGCTCCGGGGCCGGATTAAAAAAAGCAGATTGTTGTCTATGTTGGTACAGACAACCTCCATAGCAACCTCCTGCTCACATACCAACCTTTGTAAAATAGCATCCACAAAGACTCATTGCTGTTTGCGGGTGGAGATTGGTAGCCTACCTAAAAGTGCTCATTGGCTGCCAGGAGCTGTATCCAAGAAACTTTAACGTCAGAGCAACCCCCTGCCACGAAGTGACATTCAAGAACGCTTGGAGGAACAGTGATGGGGTTGCTCTCAGGTTGCTGGGAAAACCACCTCTCGAGGTGGTGTTACTGTTTTATATATGCATTTATGTTCATAAAACATTTCCATTGGCTTTTTACAAACCTTGCCCCCAAGAAAGGATTGTTTTATAATGCTTAAAGTGAAATCTTACATGGAATACCAAAAAATAAAGCAGAGACGAGATCGGCCACAGACGAGGCGGAGACTTGCGGCGACTTGGCCGCTTCTTCTTTTTCTTGTGACCCTTTTAGCTTGTGTGTTGCTTTCACCACGATATTTATGTTTCCATTCCTCTGTTGCCTGCTATAATGGATATCATATCTTAGTACTCGCGGTATTTCATTAGTAATTCACTATCACTCAGTGCCACGGAGTTGAGGTTATCCTCATGACATGAGCGTATATGAATATTAAGATATTATATCCATTATAGCAGGCAATAGAGGAGTGCAAACAAATATCGTGGTGAAAGCAACATGCAAGCTAAAGGAATCACAAGAAGAAGAAGTGGCCGAGTCGTCGCGAGTCTCCGCTTCGTCTGTGGCCGATCACGTCTCTGCTTTATTTTTTGGTATTCCATGTAAGATTTAACTTTATGCATAACAAAACAATCCGTTCTTGAGGGTAAGGTTTTTAAAAAGCTAATAGAAATGCTGTTTTGTGAACATAAATGCATATATAAGATTGTAACACCACTTTGAGAGGTGGTGTTCCCAGCAACCTGAAAGCAACCTGATAGCAACCTCGTCACCGTCCCTCCAAGCATTCATTGATGCCATATCGTGGCAGGAGGTTGCTCTAACGTTGTTAAAGAATCTTGGATCCAGCTCCCGCTCTTCTCGTGCATCATTTGCAGTCTGCCAGCACTGAGTACAGACGGAATCTCTTCAAACTGCCTATAATTCACCAAGATGGCCCCAAAATGTCGTTCATCTTCTTCTGCATGTGGGGTTATTTTTGATAAGTGGATTTGTTATAAAGTGGTAAAGCTCAGAGGAAGACGGTGACTGACTGTTGTGTGAGTGGTGAAGGCAGTCATGCAGTGAGTGTTTTGTTTATGTATTCTTTGTTATATTGTTTTCTATTATTATTTTTTGCTTTTTCTTATTATTTCTTGCTTTTCCCTTTACTTTAAATACACTTCTAGTATTTAGAATGGTAAATAATAAAAACTTGTTAATTTAGCCAAATAAATAAGAGTATTTTGTACACATTTTTTTTAACCACATCCCGCATCCCCTCTATTATCTATTGTATCTTATGAGAATGACATGTTTGTTTTACGCGAATTTTGATATATGTGATGCCTCTTGGAACACATCTATCGTGTAAATCAAGAGTTATCTGTATATATATATATATATATATATATATATATATATATATATATATATATATATATATATATATATATATATATATATATATATATATATATATATATATATATATATATATATATATATATATATATATATATATATATATATATATATATATATATATATATATATATATATATATATATATATATATATATATATATATATATATATATATATATATATATATATATATATATATATATATATATATATATATATATATATATATATATATATATATATATATATATATATATATATATATATATATATATATATATATATATATATATATATATATATATATATATATATATATATATATATATATATATATATATATATATATACAGTAAAGTCCCGGTTACGTCGGTCTCGAGTTATGTCAAACTCGTAGTTACGTCAGTCCACTATAAGGCAATTTAAGATTAAAAAATTGAAAATTTATAAATTGTAAAGTGCGGGATTTATTGTTATTATTTTGGTGGTTGCCCGCCACACCGCCCACCTCACGCTTGAATACAATAACACCCTGCCCCAGTTCCACCACACCATCGCCCCTGGCAAGAGTGTTATCCTACTTCTGCGTTTACTGACTCAAGTTCTTAGTATCTTGCTCAATGGCACCAAAGAGAAAACTCCTTAGTGACAGCAGTGATGCTAAGAAAAGGAAAACAATACGCTACAAGAAAAAGAGGACATAATTAAAAGACATGAGAAGGGAGGTAGCAGCTGTGTGTGAGGGAGGGAAGAAGAAAATGGGAAGCCCGTTACCATGACAACGGGGAGGTTGACGACCTTGAAGGCTCTCACACCCATGACAACAATAACAACTCTGGAGCCTTCGCCTGGGCCACACGACACTCGCAGCTGACTTGCACTGTCTGCGCCTGTCTGCTGATCCTTATTGCCCTTTCCTATTGCATTTTCTGCCCCGCTGCCCACGCTTCTACTCCCACTGCACTGCACTATGCTCCTAGCTGTCCGCCCTGTGGGCGTAACAACATTCGACCTGCCCACCCTCCTGGCGGCGTCAGGGCCACCCCTCTCGGCAAACTGCAGTCCTTTGCATTCGTGGCCCTAATCAACAACAAAAACAAGCTTGTGTTTCACATTCCTACATAGTTGTAAATAATATAACAATATAACCTTTAACTTACCTGAATGACCATAAACAATGATTGGTTGAAAACTCGATAATATGCTTTGAAATGTACAGAAACTCGAGTTACGTACAAAATCGACTTACGTCATGTTTCAGGAACGTAACTCTGACGTAAACCGAGACCTTATATATATATATATATATATATATATATATATATATATATATATATATATATATATATATATATATATATATATATATATATATATATATATATATATATATATATATATATATATATATATATATATATATATATATATATATATATATATATATATATATATATATATATATATATATATATATATATATATATATATATATAAGGAAAAATAAAAGTGGAGCAAGTGTAACTAAAAGTGATAAAGGGAAGAAACTAAAAGGGAAAAGCAAGAAATAATAAGAGAAAGCAAAAAATAATAATAGAAAACAACAAAACAAAGAATACATAAACAAAACACTCACTGCAAGCATATATGTATAAGTAAAAATAAAAATGATTAAGAAAGGAAGAGATGCAATGAACTGGCAGCAGCAGTAAGGGAAAAAAATTATGTAAGATCAGAGGAGGAGAAATAGGCTTTTTTTTTTGGAGAATTCTGGAAGACAGGATAAGGAAATGGCATATAAGAGAGAAGGAAGAGGCAACAGTGGAGCAAGTGTAACTAAAAGTGATAAGTGCAAGAAACTATAAATAATGTATACGAACATAGACGGGGTTCTATCAAGCAAATTAGAACGAAAAGATTAAATAAAGAAAGAAAAACCAGATATTGTATGCCTGGCTGAAACAAAACTAAATGAGGCAATCAAAATAGACATAGATAATAGATATAACGTATGGAGGAAAGACAGAGGGGGTAAAGGAGGAAGAGGATGAGTCATGATAATGTTAAGGAAAGAGATAGTGGTAAACCATGTGGAATGTGGGGAAGGAAAAGCAGAAGTACTGTGTATTAAGATGCATATTAATAAAAATGAGTTAACAATTGTTGAAACATATGTGCCACCAAAAACAAATTCATGGACCAACCAAGAATATAAAGACATGATAGATGACACAATAAGGAGTCTAACGAGAGTCATTAAAGAAAGAAGAAAAGTGTTAATAGTAGGAGACTTCAACTCTAAAGTTGACTGGGAAAATTATGAAAGTGGTACGGGGGAAAAAGCCTGGGGAGAAAGATTCCTGAACCTAATGATAGATAATATGATGGACCAAAGAATAAAGGAAAACACAAGATTCAGAGGAAGCGACGAGCCAACAAGATTGGACCTGGTTCTTACAAGGGGTATACAAATGAATGATGATATAGGATATAAGTGCCCATTGGGAGAGAGTGACCATGTAATATTAGAAATGGATATAGAAGAAGGAAAAGAAGATGGAGACGAATCATACAAAGGAGACTGTTTAAATTACAGAAAGTCTTATATTGAGAATCTCAAGAACTATTTCAAATATGCTAACTGGGAGGAGATGGAAAACTCTGAGAGGGTGCAAGAGAAATATAACATTTTTGGAAATATACAAAACAGGAGTCAGGGAAAATGTCCCAAAATATAGACCTAAAGAAAAAGAAAAGAAAAATTGGTTTAACACAAGGTGTGCTAGGGCAAAGGAGAAAAGAGATAGAGCATGGAAAAGGTGGAGAAGAAATAGAAATGCAGTAAATAAGGAAAACTTCAAGACAGTGAGAAATGAATATGTTAAAGTGAGGAAGGAAGAGGTGAGGAACTATGAAAAGGACATTGTTGAAAAATGCAAGGAGCAACCAAAATTGTTCTACAGATTCATCAACAGAAAAATAAGACAAAAAGAAACAATAGAAAGGTTAAAAGGAGAGAACGGGATGGTGGAAGACCCAAAAAGTATGGTAGAACTGTTAAATAGTAAATTTCAGGAGGTCTTTACTAAGGAATCCAAATTTGAAAGACCGCAGGCTAATAGAGAGACCGTCTATATTAAAGAGATTAAAGTAACCAAGGTTGAAATGAAAGAGTTAATGAAGGAACTGGATGAAGAGAAGGCAATGGGACCGGATGAAGTCTCAGGCAGAATACTGAAAGAATGTAGGGAAGAACTAGCAAGTCCTATATACAACATCATAAAATGCTCAATAGAAAATGGAACTGTAACAGTAGAATGGAAAAGAGCTAAGGTGGTTCCCATATATAAGAGCAGAAGGAAGGAAGAACCTTTTGATTACAGACCGGTATCACTAACTAGTGTAATATGCAAGATGTGTGAAAGAATAATAAAGAAACAATGGATCGAGTTCCTTGAAGACAACAAATTAATATCAAATAGCCAATTTGGTTTTAGAAAAGGGCAGTCGTGTGTAACAAATTTACTGAGTTTCTACTCTAGAATAGTTGATAGAGTACAAGAGAGAGAGGGATGGGTTGACTGTATTTATTTGGATTTAAAAAAGGTGTTTGATAAAGTGCCACATGCAAGATTACAGTGGAAGTTAGAGGAGAATGGTGGCTTAAAAGGAAGCACATTGAGATGGATGGAAAATTATTTGAGGGGGAGAGAAATAAGGATGGTAGTTAAGGATATGAAGTCCAAGTGGAGAGCAGTAGAAAGCAGAGTGCCACAGGGGTCAGTATTGGTACCAATACTTTTTCTCACATATGCAAACGACATGCCAGAAGGAGTGAACAGCTACATAAATCTTTTTGCTGACGATGCGAAACTGTGCAGAGTTATAAAGCAAATAGAGGATTGTGAAATTCTGTAGGAAGACCTAAATAAGATCTGGAAATGGAGTAAAAAGTGGGAGATGGAATTCAATGTGGACAAAAGCCATGTCATGGAAATGGGAAAGAGTGAAAGATGACCAGTGGGAATCTATAAGATGGGAGATGGAGTAGAACTAGAGGAAGTAAAAAAGGAAAAGGACTTGGGAGTGACGATGGAAGAAAACAATCAACCGGTAATGCATATTGATAGAATTTTCAGAGAGACATATAATTTGCTAAGGAATATTGGATTAGCATTTCACTACATGGACAAAGAAATGATGAAGAAATTGATAAGTACTATAATAAGACCCAGATTGGAATATGCAGGAGTTGTGTGGACTCCCCATAAAAAGAAACACATAAGGAAGTTGGAGAGACTACAAAAAATGGCTACAAGAATGGTTCCAGAATTTGAAGGGATGGCATATGAGGAGAGACTAAAGGCTACGGATCTACTAACCCTGGAATAAGGAAGAGAGAGAGGGGGTCTGATACAAGTTTATAAATTGTTCAACGGAATTGATCAAGTGGATAATGAGAAACTGATCCTGAGAGAAGAATATGACATTAGAAGCATAAGATTGCATATTAAAAAACTGAGGAAGGAAAGATGTCTGAGAGATGTTAAAAAATATAGTTTCCCGCAAAGATGTGTTGAGACTTGGAACAGCTTGAGTGAGGAAATGGTGTCAGCAAAGAGTGTGCATAGCTTTAAAGAAAAATTGGATAAGTGTAGATATGGGGACGGGGCCATACGAGCATAAAGCCCAGGCCCTGTAAAACTACATCTAGGTATACACACACACACACACACGCACGCATACCTTGAAGCCGTTCACCGATTTTTGCATTTGAATCATGTATTTGCATCATCTCACACATGTACACACGCACGCACATACACGCACGCTTAACAATATAGCTGCCAGTCTCCAAGAATTGTTCCCTTTATGCAAGGTGTTTGTTGGAGGTGAAGATTAAATACTTGTGATGATTTAATTTGATCGTCACCAGAGAAAAACATTTTGTTGGGTAGCTGTTTGTTTACATTCACTTCCCGCCAAGCAGCCAAAACTTCCCAGTCACTATGTGTAAATGTTTTCCTGACTAGAAGGGCTCTGTTCATACTTCTAGCGACTTACAATTTCAGTCTCATATTGGCATGTGTGAACCTGCCTTTACTTTCATGAATGATTTCTTATGACAGAAAAACCAGGAATTGAGAGATATGTTTGCCATTTCTAAAAGAGGTATCCTTGTGCTCACGCATACATAATTTTAAGTTTCTGCTAGTTGAGCCAATATACTCAGTTTTACAACTAGGACAACGAAAACTATACTATTCGATGCCTCATTATTCAATATTTTGACACTCCGATCGTTATTAATTATATCTTTTCGCCGGATTTCCATTGTGTTGGCTCATTTATATGATCTTTAAACAATCACCAGAATGTAAACAAGCCAGACGCACTGCGATCGTATCGCCACCCATCAAAATTCATTATTACTATAAGAAGGGATGACAGGATACTGCTGTTTTTTCTCTGCTTTTTTTTTTTTTTTTTTTTTTTTTTTTTTTGTCCTCTGCCTGAGCTACCAATCCAAGGTTCAAGATTCCAGCATAGCCTTTACAGTGGCACTGGATTGTATCATTGTTTCTTCCTTCATTCACTACAGTTGGTTCTTCATCTAAATGTTTTATTTTCCTTTCTTTTGCTGCAGATAATCATGCATTGTTATTTTTGGTAACTTTTTGTCTGAAAGTTGAAAAGCAATTTTGAGCCACCTGTATCCAGATCAAGATCAAGATTAGGCTTTTGGTTGTGTTTAACTCCTTTGGCTTTCCTCTTCCTTCACTGACCATCCTGGTGAACTAGCCTTCAACTTTCTTATCCTCCTTGACCTAGAGCAACTGGTGCAACACCCTACTCATATTCCTAACTGTCTTGGAGTTACACCCAACACTCTTGATCTTTTCCTTACCTTTAATCCTTCTGCTTGTGCTGTTACCTTATCTTCTCCATTAGGCTCCTCCAATCACAATTTAATTTCTGTATCTTGTCCTATTTCTCCAATCCCTACTCCAGATCCTCCAAAGTGGAGGTGCCTCTAGTGTTCTACCTCTAACAGATGGGGAGACCTGAGGATGTATTATGCTGATTTTCCCTGGAATGGTTACTGTTTTTGTATCAGGGCTTAACGGAGGTGAAAGTGTCTGGCATGGAGGCACACATTCCTCAGTCTTTTTCTCCACCTAAATCTTCTAAACCTTGATTTAACACAGCCTGTTCTCATGCATGCTATACATGATAGAGAAGTTGCCCATCTCCTGAATCTCACGCACTTTATATTTCTGCCTGGAATCATGCCAAGTCTGTTCTTCAACTTGCCAAACATTCCTTCATAAATAGAAAATGTCAAAATCTTTCAAACTCTAACTTCCCTAGAGACTTCTGGCATTTAGCCGAAACATCTCTAATAACTTTACTTCTTCATCTTTTCCTCCTTTATTTCATTGTGATGGCACCACTACCATCTCATTGATCTCTAAATCTGAACTTTTCTCTCAAATCTTTGCAAAAAACTCCACCTTGGAGCTTGTACCTCTCTCTCTCCTCCCTCTTGACTTTTTATGCCTTCAATCAAAGTTCTTCGTTATGATGTTTTCCATGCCCTCACTGGCTTAAACCCTTGGAAGGCTTATGGACTTATGGTTTCCCTCCTATTTTCTCAAAAACTATGCTTCCATGCTTGCACCTTGCCTGGCCAAACTTTTTCAATTGTGTCTATTGACTTCTACGTTTCCTTCTTGCTGGAAGTTTGCCTACATTAAGGCTGATCCCAAAAAGGATGACCATTCTAATCCCTCAAACTACCGTCCTATAGCTTTAATTTGCTTGTCTAAAGTTTTTTTAATATATCTTCAATAGAAAGATTCTCAAATAGCTGTCACGTCACAATTTTTTACCTGATCGCCAGTATGGTTTCTGTCAAGGTCACTCTATTGATGATCTGATTCATGGTCATCTTTTAGAGATTTTGGTGAAACTTTTGCTGTCACATTAGACTTATCAAAAGCTTTTGATAGAGTCTGGCACAAAGCTTTGATTTCCAAACTGCCCTCCTACGGTTTCTTTCCTTCTCTCTGCAACTTTATCTCAAGTTTCCTCTCCGACTGTTCTATTCCACCTCATGGTAGACAGCCACTGTTCTTCTAAATCTATTAATAGTGGTGTTCCTCAGGGTTCTGTCCTGCACCCACTCTTTCTATTATTTATTAATGATCTTAACCAAACTTGTTACCCTATCCACTCCTATGCTGATGATACCACCCTAAATCTTTCCACGTCCTTTCAGAGATGACCAACCCTTCAGGAAGTCGACAGATCATGCAGGGACACCATAGAATGCCTGACTTCTGGTCTTTCTAAGATCTATGATTGGGGCAGTGAAAACTTAGTAGTGTTCAGTGCCTCAAAAACTCAATACCTCCATCTATCAACTTGACACAACCTTTTAAACAACTATCCCCTTTCTTCAATGACACTCAAACTGTCCCCCTCTTCCACACTGAATATCCTCAGTCTATCCTTTACTCAATCCTAACTGGAAATTCATCTCTTGCTAAAACATCTTCTATGATGTTAGGTGTTCTGTGGCGTTTTCGCCAGTTTTTCTCGCCCCTCCAATTGCTAACTCTGTACAAGGGTCTTATCTGTCCTTGTATGGAGTACTCTTCGCATATTTGGGGGGGTTCCACTCATACAGCCTTATTAGATAGAGTGGAATCAAAAGCTTTTCGTCTCATCAACTCCCCTCCTCTGACTGACTGTCTTGAGCCTCTTTTTCACTGCCGAAATGTTGCATCTCTTTCTATCTATTATCGTTATTTTCATGCTAACTGCTCTATTTATCTTGTTAACTGCATGCCTCCCCTCCTCCTGCAGCCACACTGCATGAGGCTTTCTTCTTCCTCTCATCCCTCTTCTGTCCAACCCTCTAGTACAATACTTGACCAGTATTCTCAATTATTCATACCTTTCTCTGGTAAACTCTGGAACTCCCTACCTGCTTCTGTATTTCCATCATCCTATGACTTGACCTTTTTAAAGAGGGAGGTTTCAAGACATTTTTCCCTGGATTTTGGCTGAGTGCCCTCTATCTACCATAGCTCAGGCTCCTTCTATTTCTGCTATCTTTATCTCTTTTTCTGTTCTTTTTTGGGCAGACTTGAGTTTTTACCAAGGAATATAAAAGAAGGAAGTTGTGGTGGGGGTTAAAGTTTGGAGGACAGTGGCAGTGCTGTCATCTGTTGGCAGCAATCTGTTTCATAAAAAAACGTTTTCAGGAGTAACTTATGAAGATTTCTCTCATGCTCCCCCTTACGCCGTATTTTTTTTCCCCTCCGTTCTCTCGTCGTTATGAACTTGTAAGGCAAATAAAGCATGTTTGAATATATATATATATATATATATATATATATATATATATATATATATATATATATATATATATATATACACACACACACACACACACACACACACAGTAAGTCCTCGTTATACGGTGCAGATGCGTTCCTAATAAGCTTACCGCAAATTGAAATTACTGTATACCGAACCCATTATAACATGTAATAATAGGGAATGCGTTCCACCACGTCAAATATCACCCCTACAGAAATTGAGATACATGAAAATAGTCATATAAAAAAATGTAAAGTACTGCTCAAAAGAAGTAAACAGAAAATATTTTTATTTACCTTTCACTCACCATGTATTCTATTAGATGATGTCCCTCTCAAGGCTAATGGACAGTAGGGATTTCAGCCCTCACTCATCTTCCACTGAGTGGGCAGATGAGGATAAGACGTCGTTGTCTGCACTGTCAGAAGCAGATGTGGAAGGGCCAGCTGTAGCAGGGTCGGCACATTTCACTGGTTTGAAGAAAGACGATATGGAGGAAGGGCCAGCTATAGTAGGGTCAGCACGTTTCACTGGTTTGAAGAAAGAGGATATGGAGGAAGGGCCAGCTGTAGAACCGTCGGCAGCGGATGTGGAAGGGCCAGCTGTAGCAAGGTTGGCAGGTGTGACAGGGACGGCATGTCTGACTGGCTTGAAGAGCGAGTAAATGGAGGTCTGTTTTTTTTTTTTTTTTTCTTGATAAATCTTGACACTTTTCTCTACGTCATGAGCCACTTTGTTACTCCTGGAAGGATTTGGGTCACGTTCCTTCAGGGTTTCCAGAACTTTTTCAATACCACCGAGACATTCTCTAAGAGTTTTGATGTACAGGCCATGCACTCGTTCTTCTTCCTTGTCTCCCTCTTTTTCTGTCCCCTGTGTTTCCTTGTCTAGCTCTATAAGTTCATCATTTGAGAGAGGTTCAGCATGGCTTTCCAAAAGATCTTGAACATCATCATCAACTTTGTTATCCTATTATTTATGTTATGTTACGTTATGTTAACTTCATCGAAACTAGCCCTATACCTCAGATTTACTATGTCATTTCTGATCGCACTGATGTCTTCAGCGAAGCCTGGGAAGTCATGCCCGCATTCTGGCCATATGTTATTCCACGCCAAGTTCATGGTAGATGTCTTCTCTTCGTCCCAAGATGACTTAATGTTATGTAACGCGTGCTTGATGTTACATGACTTCCACCATTTTCTGATAGTGGGCTTGCCAGGCCCATCTGTGCCCTTTATCAGTTGCTGCTTGGTTTGCCGCTGGTAGTAGGCTTTATGTTTGCCATAATTATTATGAATATATTTGTGCTTACAATAGACCCTTTAATAATCCATTTATTCATCTAACTAGTAATGCATTTATATAATACATAATGCAGTTAAAGAAAGGGGGGAGGGGAAGAGAGAACAGGTTCACAGGGTGGTCAAGTTAAAGTCAGTACTGTGAGTGGCAGGGAGGTGTGGCGTGGATGACGTCATCACTCCCCTGCGCTGGGCCCTCTCGGATAACATGAGCCGATACTGTATCTGTTAATTTTTCTTACCGTATATTGAATTGAGGGTAGTAATATCTATATACCGTAACTGTGAATTTACCAGATAAAGAAGTACCATATAACGAGGACTTATATAATATATATATATATATATATATATATATATATATATATATATATATATATATATATACGTATATATGTATAGTAAAAACTCAATTAGTCAGACCCCAAATACTCAGATTTCGTACATACCCGGACGAATTTGGCCAAAAATGTATATTTTTTATACCTAAAATTCATAAAATAAAGAAGGAATTTATACGTAAATGTTAAGTAAAACATCTTGTTTTCACTCAAAACATATTAAAAAACCATAAAACAAACTATAGGAAACGTAAAACAGACAAAATAATTTTTTGAAATAATAGTTTTTTTATGGGAGGAACCGTAAAAAAGACGCCACAACTCGCTCTCGATTTCGGACTTTGGTTTGTTTACATCCAGTCATCCACTCGCCACCATAACACTCACTGGCTACTGCAATCTCTACTGGAATTCGTTCTCAGAAAGTGATGATAATAGGGAAAGCACCCATTATAAGAAAGCAGGGTTAGGAAGAAAACGGGTGCAGTATGGGAGATTGGATAAACTTGAAGCTGTAATCATGATTTAGGTACAGACAAGGTTAGCGCATTCCAACATTGTTGGAACCGCCAGCTGATTGTGACGTCACGCACAGTGCGGGTCGCTTGTTTTTTGGTGGTGCGGTGTCCATGGGGGGATTAGATTTTGGTTAGTTATTTCTATACTTTATGGGCTCATACTATGCAATTTTATTAGTATGGGAAGAGTGAAGGCTTGTGCTGTTCGTGGTTGTGTACCTGCCAAGAATAACAAGTTAAAATGCTACACATTCCCCACAAATAAGATCTTGGCAAGGAAATGGGTTGAGAAATGTTCTCGTTGCAATAACATTAATGTGAAATATGCCGCAATTTGTCAGAACCACTTTAGTTCAGCACAGATTCGCAGAAATCTAAAGTATGAACTTTTAAATTTACCGGTTCCATCGAACTGGAGCCATAGGCTACCAGGTAATGAAATGGCGACCCACAATTTTAAATCACGCGGCGATCAGTGTTTATATTCATGATGTCACGCCCAGTACCCTTTTCTAAACCTTTAACGCTAGCCTCATGAGTTTAAGACCCAAGTGCGCTAACCTTGTCTGTATCTAAATCGTGGCTGTAATGAAGTGGCATCGGCAACAGGTGGGCGTTGGGGTTGCTGTTCGAGGGATTGAGATTAAGAATGCTGCAAAAAGGTTAAGTACACCCTCTACTGCAACTAATTGCAGTAGAGGGTGTAAAATGAATGACAGTGAAGTAAGGTACAAAAAAAAAAAAACGGTAAAAATGGGTCATTATCGCACATAGTCGAACAAATACCTTACTCGGACTGGTTTCCCTCCTGTAAGGTCCGACTAATTGAGCTTTTACTGTATATATATATATATATATATATATATATATATATATATATATATATATATATATATATATATATATATATATATATATATATATATATATATATATATATATATATATATATATATATATATATATATATATATATATACAGCTTTACTGTATATATATATATATATATATATATATATATATATATATATATATATATATATATATATATACAGTAATCCCCAGAATTTAGCTAAATCCAGCTTAGCGAAACCCTTATTTAGCGACTGTTTGGAAAAATGCCAACCCCTCAAGTTTAGCGATTTTCTCTGATATTTAGCGAATGTGTCGCGCTACACTGTCCTGCCTCCCGCTCGCTCTGAGCCAATCGCGTGTCTATTTGGCCATGACGTCAGCCCCACAGTGCCTCCGGCATTCCTGCTCGATACTTGAGCTATTGTGTGTGTTAATCCAGCGTGTGAACTCATTTTTTGTGCTCCCATCCTCGCTGTTTAGCGAGTTTCGCTATCACCATAGCCTCCACTAGTGGTTCGGGGGGTGCTGATTCTCGTGAAGGTGGCGATGTTGCAGCTGTAAATGAGGACTTTGGGCGGACGAAAGACTGATTGGTATTTTTCCCTATTTAAAGTAGTATTCAAATTTGGCAAAATTCCATTTTAGCGGTGGTTTCGGCAGACTAATAGGATCGCTAAATGTGGGGGCTTACTGTATATATACAGGCAACCCCCTGCTTAACGAAGGTTCACACAACGAAATTTCACTACAACAAAGGTTTAATTTTACTACCATCTGCTCATTTAACGAACACCAAACTCGTTTTAACGAAGTTTTATCCAGGTAATCTTTTCCAAGTTTGAAAGTCCTGCCGTATCACGCAAGCCAACAGGCTTTTGAATACACCAGCGCACGACTCGCTCCCCCTGTTCAAAACAATAACAGCATTACCAGCAGCTCAACTTACCACCAAAACGCCCTGCAATGTCAAAGCTTTGCTAAGAATACCAGGAAGTCTCTTGCTCTCAAAGTGAAGCTGGATATTATTCACAGACACGAGAGAGGCGAGAAAACTAATAGCATTGCTCGCCACCATCTTGACTCCATCTACTGTCTCTACTATTTTCAAGTCAGCAGACTCTATTAAGAATAAGAAGGCTGGTGAGACTGTATCTGACATGCCGAATTCCACACTGACTATTATTATTGAGTCAAGTGTAGCATCTACCAACCACTGGCTTAAAGGGTATAGAATGCTCACGACAATAGCTAAAACAACGGCGCCTCTCAAACGCTTCACATAAGGACGACCCCAATCTGTGTGATCCAGTCCCCTTCTGAGTTGCTCACCCTCATTGGTGTTAAAGCCACAAAGATTTATGGATCCTTATGAGCCCTGGGGTAGTATTGTGTGGGTATCAAAGCCATGGTTTCTGGCCAGTCTTCCTCAAGAGGGCTACAGGTAAGGTGAAGGACAGCAAGTTCCCAAGAGGGGTGGACACCTGAGACTGCCAGGAGGGTGGGCAGGTGGAGTGTTGTGATGGTCAGGGCGGAGAACTGGGAACATAGTGCAGTGTGGTGGGAGTGGAAGCATGGGCAGTGGAGCAGGGAATGTTCGATGGTCTCTGGTAGTCCTATACCAAATGCAGAAGTGGCCAGGAGACAGATGTAGGTGGTGCAAGTGAGCACCAATTATGGTTTGGTCTAGGCGGAGGCGGGTGATGGCTGCTCTGGCTTGCGTTTCTTCCTGTGACTGACTGACTACGTATTTGAATCTTGTAACAACACTCCCCAGCTGATAGACCTCCCTCTTGCTGCCTGCGACCCATGTACCATCTCTTGCTAGCTCCAATCCCTAATCAATTCCTCCAGCCCTCCCATTGAACCTGTATATCCTTCTAGAATCCTTGGTTTTTACCCTCATGGATACCAGTGTCCCTACCCAAGGCTGACTTTGGTGGTTGGGGTGGGGCTTGCAACCTCTCCTTGTAAAAAGAAGTCCACAGCCACTACCAGAGTTGGAGGTAGAAGTCAGGGTTGAGGCTCTAGGTGCGGGTGAGCCTTTTGCCACAACCCCAATCTGGTTTTGCTGGGGGGTCTGACCAGGCAAACCCTTCAGGTGCCAAGGCACCAGAGGGGCTTGTGTACCCATATGACGGATGCAAGGGGAAAGCGTACAAGATCCCTGTGCCCTGAGAGGGACAGGAGGATCCCCTCGTCCTATTTTTAGCTTTGGGGGTGCTGGTGGGGTTGCAGACGTGGTGCCTACCTGTTGGACCATTTCTGGAGTAAACCTTTGGAGGGTTCTTCATGTGGGCTCCTGGAACGTCCTGAGCCTCTCAGAAGATCGATGACTGCCTCATCTATCGGATGAGTTCAGTAGGCTGAGGGTGGATATAGTGGGACTCTGAGACAAGGAGGCCTGGCAGTGGCAAGACCAGTAACAAGAGTTTTACTTACTATTGGTTCAGCATGAACAATGCTCACCATGTCAAGGGGGTAGCCATAGGCATCTCCAGCAGACTGCACCTATCTCTTGTAGAGGTTAATCCAGTTGATGAGCATATAATGCGACTAAGGCTGAAGCACAGTCTAGGCTTCATGCCTGTTGTTGCAGTATACGTTAAAAGCGAGGTGTGTGAAACTGAAGAGAAGGAGATGTTCTATGCTAAACTTGACTCTGTACTGGACCAGTGTCCCTGTCGTGATGCACTTATTGTCTTGGGCGACTTTGATGCTGTAACTGGCACTGAGAGAGCAGGCTACAAGTTATGTGTTGGTCCCCATGGGTCTGGTACCAGGAACAACAACAGCTCTTTCCTTCTGAATCTTGCAAGATCCAGAAGGTTGAGAATTGCAGGTTCTTGGTATCAGAGACCAGCGCTGCACTGCTGGACCTGGTATAGCAATACTGGAGGGGTAGCAAAGGAGATCGACCATATCCTTGTTAGTACTCATTGGAGGATCTTTCAGAACTGCAGAGTGCTGAGTTCTTTGCGACCAGTCACAGGCTTGTTGTTGCTACACTTAAGTTCCATGTCAAGTGTAGAAAGCCTCAAAGATGTGACCACACTGTGTTTCATCTTGAGAAACTGAAGGACTTGACATGTACCCAGGAATATGCAGTGACAGTCTTCAATCAGTTTGCAGTGCTCGACACCCTTGAGGACCCAGTAGAGCTATGGGATACCTTCAAACGTGAGACTCTTGAGGCTGCCAAGGAATGCATTGGGGAGCGCCCAAGGTCACAGAGTGGCTTCACCTCGGTAGAGACGCTGAACAGTATTGAGGAGAGTTGCACTGCCAGACTTGCTGAGAACTGCGACCAATACAGGGCTCTGTCATGTAGGGCTAGAGTTCTCCTGAGGAGAGACAAGGAGAGGTATGTCATGGGTCTCGCTGAGGGTGTCGATTGTCATTTAAACACTAATGACCTCCAACCTGCCTATCAAGCCCTGAAGAAACTCTGCTCCAAGTCTACATCTCAGGCGAGTTCTATCCGAACAGCAGATGGTCACCTCATATCAGATGCAGATAGGCAGATGCTCATTGGGCTGTGTACTTTGAGCAGCTGTTCACAGTAGATCGTCCAACCAGACAGCTCCAAACTGCAGGGTTACAGATACTGATGCTGACCCACCCATTGAAAAAACTGCATCCTCCATTAATGATGTCAAAGTGGCTGTGGCAAAGTTGAGGGATGGAAAGCCAGCTGGCATCTGTAACATCAGTGTCGAGTTGCTCAAAGTGGGGGTGAGGCCATGATCTGTGGGTTGCATGCTGTCTTGACTACTTTATGGCATTCAGGTACCATTCCTCCTGACTGGAAAAAGAGATTAATCATCCATATCTGGAAAGGGAAAGGGAACCATTAGGACTGCAACAACTACCACAGTATAACACTGCTCAGCATACCAGGCAAGGTGCTTGCCCATTTGTTGTTGATGCATATCCGCAGTCACCTGCTGAAACACGAGAGACCTGAACAGTCTGGCTTCATGCCCGGTAAGTCAACAACTGACTGGATCCTAGCACTTCACATACTGGTGGAGCGCTGACATGAGTTTTGACAAGAGATGCTTGCATCGAGAGACACTCTGGGATTTCTCACGTCTCCGTAGGATTCCTGCAAGGATTATTGATCTATTAACTGGCCTCTACTCTGGGACTTTCAGTGCTGTGAAGTGTGGAGGGGGGCATGTCCAGCTTCTTTCCTGTGAATATGGGAGTGAGGCAGGGATGTGTGCTTGCTCCATCACTTTTCAACACTTGCATGGACTGGGTAATAGGCAGAGTTGTAGATCAAAGTCATTGTGGAGCATCTGTCGACAATACTGAAATTACAAGTCTTGTTTTTCCTGATGATGCAGTAATCTTTGCTGAGTCACTGGAGATTCTGGTAATGGCTCCAGAGGCGCTGCATGAGGAGGCAAAGCCCATGGAACTCCAGGTATCCTGGCCCAAGACCAATGTTCAGGTGTTTGGAGGCTTACTGGATGAAACAGTACAGTCTGTCAATGCATGTGGCAAGGACATTAAGATCTCGGAAAATTTCACATACCTTGGTAGTGTAGTACATAACAACAGTGGGTCGAGCCAGGAAGTTGTACAGCAGATTAGCCTGGCCCACGGCATTATGGACTCACTCAGTAGAGTATTTGGCGTTGTCGATACTTGTGTAGATGGACGAAGATTCAGATCTTCAAGTTGCTAGTGATCCCTTTCTTACTCTACAATTGTGAGACATAGACACTGAACACTGATATGAAGAGATGAATTGATGACTTTAGTACTAGATGCCCTCGCAGGATCATGGGGTACTGCTGGTATGACTGTGTAAAATCAGTGATTGCTCTGTGAGACTGATTCGAGGCTGATAACCAGCATAGTCCATCAATACCAACTGCAACTGGGATGTGGCATGCTACCTGGAAGCCATCCTGCATATTGGGTTGTCTCCGAAAGGGATAACCCAGTATGGAATAGGCCAAGGGGATGTCTACAGAAGTCATGGCTGCGGCAAGTCGATGCCTCTTGCTGGGAGTTACTTGGCATGGGAAGGGAGCGTGCATTGAAACTCACAAGGCATGACCACCTGGAGTGGCGCCATAGGGTATGCCCCCTGTGATTGATGACTGAAATAGATTCCTTCACTAGGTCCTCCAGGCATATGACCATCCTCCTCATTAAACTCTCTCTGGTGTTTCTGTCATCAAACCTGTTCTCCAGTCTGAAATCTGAGAAATCATGTCTAGCAATATCCACCGTAGGGTGTAAACAAACACTCTTCGCCTTTGTCCATTTTGGTTCTCACTTTGTTTCTTGGTCCTTTTTCCATCTTGTTTACATTTTAACCCTTCCACCTAGATGGGACAACACTAAAACATAGCTGTCACCTTTAGTTAACACTCTAGGTAAAAGATATTCATAGTGGCTTGAAATAATATCAGAATGGAAATCGGTGTGGACGTCCATCTCTTATGATCTTGATCTTGAATATTTACCTAGTTGTATTGTACAGGGTTCGAGCTGGACTCATAGTGTCCTGTCTGCATATCTCCACTTATCTAATTTTTATTTAAATCTATGCACATTATGTTATGTAACAACTTCATCATTCAGTGCATTCCACTTTTCCACCATTCTATGTGGAAAACTATATTTTCAAATATCCTTCACACACTGCCTCTTTCTAATATTCTTTGCATGTCTTCTTGTCATTCCAGCTTCTTCTGTCACCAGCACCAGGTCTTGTTTGTCAATCTTTTAATGCAATTAACTATTTTATGCAATGTGATTAGGTCTCCTCTATCTTTTCTATTTGTAAGCTTATGAGTTCCATTTCCTTCAGCCTTTCTTGATATGATAGGTCCTTTAGTTCCAGCACCATATTTGTAGCTATCCTCTGGATCCATTCTAACTTTCTTATATCCTTTTTCAAGCTCAGCAACCACACCACTGCTGTATATTCCAACTTTTACCCTAACCTAATTCCATTAAGTGGCATTTCTTGTTATTGATTGCTAACTTCCACTTCTTACTCCACTCATAAATTTTTTCTATATCTTCCTGCAGCAGCAAACAGTCTTCCTGGGTCTTGATTACTCTTAGCAGTTTTACATCATCAGCAAAGAAATTAATATAATTGGTCACTTCACTCTATATGTCATTTATATATACCTGGAACATAATGAGGGCACTCCGCTTGTTACTTTACTCCAGGATGAGTATGTATCTCTGATCTCAGTTCTCATCTCTCTGTCCTTCAGGTAATCCCTTATCCAATCTAACATTATTCCTCTCAGTCCTCCTCTTAACTTTCAAAGAAGTTTGCTATGAGGGACTTTATCTAAAGCCTTTTTTTTATATCCAGGTACACAGTGTCTATCCATCCATCTTTGCTTTCCAGTTCTTCTATTACTCTTGAGTAGAAACTTAGTAAATTTGACACACATTAGCTTCCTGTCCTGAACCCAAATTGTCTGTTTGATATAACTTGTTTTTCTTCCAGATATTTAACCCATTTTTCTTTGATAACAATTTCACATATCTTCCCCACATCACTTATAAGTGACACGGGTATGTAATTTAGTGGCTCTTCCATTGGGATTATGTTACCACTCTTCCATTCTAGTGGTACTCTCCTTTCCTTTAATGAGCTTTTAATAATTTCTGAAATTGGTTCTAAGAATTGATCTTTACATTCCTTTAGTGCCCAGCCTGACACACCATCCATCCCCATCGTTTATCTTGCATCCAAATTTTCTAATAGTCTTCCAATTTTGTGTTTGTGCACAATGATTTCTTGCATACCTTGACAATGCAATGTCCTATTTGATTCTGTAAACTCTTCTTCAGTGAACACAGTTTTGAAACTCTTGTTCATTATTTCACTCATTTCCTTTGCTGCTTGGTATGTCATCCCTCTTTTAAATATTTTTCTATTGTTTCCTTATTCTTCATCTTACCATTTATATACATGGCTTTTCTGCAACACATCTTTCACAAAGTTTCCTTCTTCCTCTCTCCGTACGCTAATATATTTATTTCCTTCAGCCTTTTTTCATATGATAGGTCCTTTAGTTCCGGCACCATCTTTATAGCTCTGGATCCGTTCTAATCTTCTAATATCCTATTTCAATCTCAGCGACTGCACCACTGCTGCATATTTCAACTGTGGGCATATCATACTCGTAATAATTTTTTTCATCATATCCTTGTCCAGGTAGTCAATTGCCATCCTAATATTAGTAAATATTTTATATGTTGCTCCAAATATTTCACTTATGTGTTTTTTGGGGCTCAATGTTCCTTATATAACAACTCCCAGATCTTTTTTTTCTTCAGTCTTCATTATTTGTTCCTCTTCCATCAAATAGTTCCATACTGGTCTTCTCTTACTCTTTCCTAATTCCATTACGTGGCATTTTTTGGCACCGAGTTCTAACTTGCACTTCTTACTCCATTCATAAATTTTGTCTATATCTTCGTGCAGTAGCAGACAGTCTTCTCGGATCTTAATTATTCTTAACAATTGTGCATCATCAGCAAATAAATTGATATAGCTGGTCACTCCATACTGTACATCATTTACATATACGTACCTGGAACATAAGGGGGGCTAACACTGACCCCTGCTGCACTCCACTTGATACTTTACTTCAGGATGAGTATGTATCCCTGATCACAATTCTCATCTCTCTGTCCATCAAGTGATTCCTTATCCAATCTAATATTATTCGTCTCAAACCTCCTATGCTCTCCAATTTCCAAAGTAGTCTGTTATGAGGGACCTTATTAAAAGCCTTTTATTTTTTATGTCCAGGTACACAGTGTCCACCCATCCATCTCCTCTCCAGTCCTTCCACTTCTCTTGAGTAGAAACTAATAGATTTGATACACATGACCATCTTGTCCTGAACCTAAATTGTCTGTTCGATATTACTAATTTTTGTTCCAGATATTTAACCCATTTTTCTTTGATAACAGTTTCACATATATTTCCCACAACTCTTGTAAGTGACACAGGTCTGTAGTTTAATGGGTCAATTGACTTTCTTCCTTTTAATATTAGGATTATGCTAGCTCTCTTCCATTCCAGTGGTACTCTCCTTTCTTTTAATGAGCTTGTAAGTATTTCCCAAACTCGTTCTAACAACAACATTCCTTTAGCGCCCAGCCCAACACAACATCTGGTCCCATCACTTTTCTGACATCCAAATTTTCTTGTAGTCTTCCAATTTTTCTTTGTGCACTATGATTTCTTCCAAGCCTTGACAATGCAATGTCTTATTTGGTTCTGTAAAATCCCCTTCTTCAATGAAAACAGTCTTGAAACTCTCATCTATTATTTCACTCATATCTTCTGCTGTTTGGTATGTCTTCTCTCTTTTAACTATTTTTCTATTGCTTCATTATTTTTCATCTTACCATTTACCTATATACTTGTAAAAGAGTTTGGGTTCGTCATCATGTGTGTGTGTATTGTACAGGGTTTAAGTGGGGCTAATAGTGTCCTGTCTCCATGTCTCCATTTATACAATTTTTCTTTTAAACTATGCAGATTATGTGCTGTAACATCTGCATCACTCAATGCATTCCACTTTTCCACTGTTCTATGTGGAAAACTGTTTTCCAATATCCTTCACACACTGCCTCATCCTGATCTTATTTACATGTCCTCTTGTTCTTCTAGCTTCTGTCACCAGCACCAGGTCTTCCTTTTCTGCTTTTTCAATGCCATTTACTATTTTATACAGTGGAGACTCGATACTCAAACTTCATTTCTTCCAAATGGCTGTTCGATTATTAAAAAGTTCTTTTTTTTTATGTAGGGAAGAGGGAAAAAAAAAAAGATTAAAAAAAGGGCCCACTTGAGTGCTGGCTCTCTACAAAGAGGAAAAGCATCAGCCAAAATTAGGGAGCAAATGCCTCAGTACCTCCCTCTTAAAAGAAGACAAGTAGTAGGAAGTCGGAAATACAGATGCAGGGAGGGAATTACAGAGTTTACCAGTGAAAGGTATGAATGACAGAGAGAACTGGTTAACTCTTGCATTAAAGAGTTGGACAGAATAGGGATGAGAGGAAGAAGAAAGCCTTATACAGCGAGGCCACAGGAGTAGGGGAGGCATGCAGTTAGCAAGATCAGTAGAATAGATAGCATGAAAATAGCGATAAAAGATAGAAAGAGATGCACCATTTCAGTGGTGAGGAAGAGGCTGAAGACAGTTAGTCAGAAGAGGGGAGTTGATGAGACAAAAAGCTTTTGATTACACCCTATCTAGCAAAACTGTGTGACTGGAAGCCCCCCAAACATGCAAAGAGTACTCCATACAGGAATGGATAAGGCCCTTATCCAGAGTAAGCAGTTGAAGGGGCGAGAAAAACTGGGGGAGATGCCTCAGAACGCCTAACTTCATAGAAGCTGTTTTAGCAAGAGATGAGATGTAAAGTTTCCAGTTAAGATTATGAGTAAAGGACAGACCGAGCATATACAGTGTGGAAAAAGGAGACAGTTGAGTGTCATTGAAGAAGAGGGGATAGTTGTCTGGAAGGTTGTGTTGAGTTTATAAATGGAGGAACTGAGTTTTTGAGGCATTGAAAACTACTAGATATTCTTTGCCCCAATTGGAAATCTTAGAAAGATCGGAAGTCAGGTTTTCTGTGGCATCCCTGCATGATCTGTTGCCTTCCTGAAGGATTGGTCTTCTCTGGAAGGACGTGGAAAGATTTAGGGTGGTATCATCAGCGTAGGAGTGGATAGGGCAAGAAGTTTGGTTAAGAAGGTCATTAATGAATAATAGAAAGAGTGGGTGACAGGACAGAACCCTGAGGAACACCACTATTAATAGATTTAGGAGAAGAACAGTGGCCGTCTACCACAGCAGCAATAGAACGGTCGGAAAGGAAACTTGAGATAAAGTTGCAGAGAGAAGGATAGAAGCCGTAGGAGGGCAGTTTTGAAATCAAAGCTTTATGCCAGACTCTATCAAAAGCTTTTGATATGTCTAATGCTACAGCAAAAGTTTCACCGAAATCTCTAAAGAGGATGACCAAGACTCAGTAAGGAAAGCCAGAAGATCACCAGTCTACCTTGACGGAAGCCATACTGGCGATCAGATAGAAGATTGTGAAGTGACAGATGTTTGAGAATCTTCCTATTCAGGATAGATTCAAAAACTTTAGACAAGCAAGAGATTAAAGCTATAGGACGGTAGTTTGAGGGATTAGAACGGTCACCCTTTTTAGGAACAGGCTGAATGTAGGCAAACTTCCAGCAGGAAGGAAAGGTAGAAGGAAAATAGATAGACAAAGTTGGAAGAGTTTGGCCAGGCAAGGTGCAAACGTGGAAGCACAGTTTCTGAGAACAATAGGAGGGATCCATCAGGACCATAAGCCTTCCGAGGGTTTAGGCCAGCGAGGGCATGGAAAACATCATTACGAAGAATTTTAATTGTAGACATGAAATAGTCAGAGGGAGGAGGAGAGAGGACAAGCCCAGAATCATCCAAGGTGGAGTTGTGAGCAAAGGTTTGAGAGAAGAGTTTAGCTTTAGAGACAGAAGAGATGGCAGTGGTGCCATCAGGATGAAATAAAGGAGGAAAGATGAAGAAGTGAAGTTATTTGAGATGTTTTGGCTAGATGCTAGAAGTCTCGAGGGGAGTTTGAGTTTGAAAGATTTTGACATTTTCTACTTATGAAAAAGTGTTTAGCAAGTTGAAGAACAGACTTGGTATGATTCCAGACAGAGATATGAAGTGCGTGAGATTCAGGAGATGGAAGGCTCAAGTACCTTTTGTGGGCAACCTCTCTATCCTGTATAGCATGAGAACAGGCTGTGTTAAACCAAGGTTTAGAAGCTTTTGGTTGAGAAAAAGAATGAGGAATGTACGCCTCCATGCCAGACACTATCACCTCTTTTATGCGTTCAGCACAAAGAGATGGGTCTTTGACACAAGCAATAATCATTCCTGGGAAAATCAGCACAATACCTCCTCAGGTCCCCTCAACTGGCAGAGGCAAAACACCAGAGGCACCTTCGCTTTGGGGAATCCTGTGGAGGGAATGGAGAAATAGGACAAGATACAGAAATGAGATTGTGATCGGAGGAGCCCAACAGAGATGAAAAGGTGACAGCATAAGCAGAAGGATTAGAGGTGAGGAAGAGATCAAGAATGTTGGGCGTGTCTCCAAGACAGTCAGGAATATGAGTAGGGTGTTGCACCAGTTGTTCTAGGTCATGAAGGATAGCAAAGTTGAAAGCTAGTTCACCAGGATGGTCAGTGAAGGGAGATGAAAGCCAAAGCTGGTGGTGAACATCGAAATCTCCAAGAATGGAAATCTCTGTGAAAGGGTAGAGAAATAGAATATGCTCCACTTTAGAAGTTAAATAGTCGAAGAATTTACTATAGTCAGAAGAGTTAAAGGAGAAATAGACAGCACAGATGAATTTAATTTGAGAGTGACTGTAGAGTCAAAGCCATATGGTGGAAAACTTGGAAGATTCAAGAGTGTGGGCACAAGAGCAAGTTAAGTCGTTGTGTACATAGATGCAACATCCAGCTTTGGATAGAAAATAAGAATAGAGAAAGTAGGAGGGAACAGAGAAGAGGCTACTGTCAGTTGCCTCACACAGCTGTGTTTTGGTGAGGAAAAGAAGATGAGGTTAAGTAGAGGAGGGGTGGTGTTTTACAGATTGAAAATTAGATCTAAGACTGCGAATGTTTCAGAAGTTAATGTAGAAAAAGTTGAGGGAGGTGTCAAGGCATTTGTAGTGGTCACTGAGAGAGGCATCTGGCCTGGGGACATTTTGGTCCCCTCCCCAGAAGGGGACTCCGAGGCATGGTTTGGGAGTACCCATTTTTCTTTTAAATTTTGATTTTCAAGTGAAGGGTGTATGTGTGGTAAGTGCATATAGTTTTGTGTGAAGGAGAGTTGTCTTTAGAGGGCAGGCTGTGAGACACAAGGGAAACATTCAGCGAGATCACAACTAGCTTTAATGGAAGGTTCACAGCACCCCCTGAACTAGTGGTATTAGATCTCTTGGGAGTAAGTTATTGTTTCACTAGGTGTCTACTACCTTCTCCATACAACTATTGATACCTATAAATCAGGTAATTCGTTCTAATCTTAGCAAAACCAAGTTTGTTAAAATTTCACTTTTTTTTTTTTTTTTTTTTTTACAATTTTGATTTGTACATACTGTAAGTGAAGGCTGGTGATGAATAACTTAGAAGAGGACGGGAGAAAGGTGGGGAGGAGGAGGGAGGTTGCCAGAGGATGAGTCACCATCCATGAAAACGTCTTTGTAAAGTTTCTTGTATGATTCCTGTGAATCCACAAATGAAGGACTGTGGCTCACTAACACTTACACTCTCACCACATTCCTTATATTCAGCACTAATAACCCTCTTTGGTGCCATCATAAGTTTCTAAATGAAAAACTAGCGATAGAATCCAGAAGAATGTTGTTTTTCTCAAGACTGCGGCAAGACTAGGGATGCGCACCGGCATTGGTATACCAGTAGTATGGTAATACTGGTATTACCAGTAATACAGTATCAGAACGGTATAGTGGCAGCTGCGAGGAGGGAGATGACCGAGTTTTGTTTACGACCAAATATGCAGCTGTTTGATTACCAGATATTTTCACCACTAATAAGCTTTGGTGTTAATGTAAGTTTATAAATGAAAAACTACAGATAGAATGCAGGAGAATGTTATTCTGATGACCACGGTAGCACAAGTCACAGCTGGCAGATGTGGAAGGGGGATGCCAGGGAGCCTTTGTTTACAACCATGGGTGTGGACATTCGACTATAAGGTATTTTTTCAAGTATTAAATCGAACTTCTGCGTTCAAGTATTGAAAAGTTTGAGTATTTAGACGTTCGAGTATTGAGTCTACACTGTACATTGTTATTAGGTGTCCTCATTCTCTTCTAACTTGTAAGGTTGGCAGTCCCACTTCCTTCAGCCATTCTTAATATGTTAGGTCCTTTAGTTTTGGCACCATCTTTGTAGTTATCTTCTGAATCCATTCTAATCTTCTTGTATGTTTTTTTTAGAGCTCAGTGACAACACCACTGCTGCATATTCCAGCTTAGGACAGATCATGGTCGTGATAAATTTTTTCATCATATCTTTATCCATGAATTGAAACGCCACTCTAATAGTAGTCAACATTTTATATGCTGATCCAAATATCTTACGTATGTATTTTTCGGGGTTCAGATTTTCCTGTATAATCACTCCCTGATCTTTTCCTCTCTAGTCTTCATTATTTGTTCCTCTGCCATCAGATACTTCCATATTGATCTTCTCTTACTCTTTCCTAGTTCCATTACATGACACTTATTGGCATTGAACTCTAATTTCCAATTCTCACTCGACACGTAGATTTTGTTTATATCATCCTGTAGCAGCAAACAGTCCTTTTGTGTTTTGGTTACTCTTAGCAATTTTACATCATCAGCAAACAAATTAATATATCTGTTTAGTTGATTTTGAATGTTGTTTACATATACCTGGAACATAATGGGGGCTAACACTGACCCTTATTACTTTATCCCAAAATGAGTATGTATCTCTGATCACAGTTCTCATCTCTCTGTCCTTCAAATAATCCCTTATCCAGTCTAGCGAAGTTCATCGCAGTTCTCCTATGCTCTCTAACTTCCAATGTAGTCTGCCGTGAGGTACTTTATCAAAACCTTTTTTTTAATGTCCAGGTAGATATACTGTGTCCACCCATCCTTCTTTTACTCTTGAGTAGAAACTTAATAAGTTCGACACACATGACCGTCCTGTCCTGAATCCAAATTGTCTGTTCGATATAACTTATTCTCCTTCCAGATATTTGACCTATTTTTCTTTGATAACTATTTCACATAACTTCCCAACCACACTTGTAAGTGACACCTGTCTGTAATTTAATGGCTCAGTTAGAACATACGAACATAAGGAAGGACAGAAGCTGCAAGAGGCCGCCAGGTCTATATGAGGCAGTCCCAGTGTGCTTAATCTACCGAATACCATCTGTCTTCCCCATCCATGAATTTATCTAACCTTCTTTTAACCCGTCTGCTGCAGCACTATTTTTCAAAACTTGTACCGCCAGTGCGGCGGGTTTGAGCAATTGTTTATTGCGGAAATGGAATCCTTGTGGTCCAAAACCAAAGAAAATGGGTTCCAAGTACCTGTTGTATATGTAAAGTTTTGCGCTATAAGCCAAAACGTGTCTGAGCCAGGGATTTTGTACGCCCACTGTGGTGAGCGGTAAATACCAGCTGATGATGTTGCCGTATTGGTCACCATTTATGTTTTACTTTGTCTATTGCATGTATATATGTTTTTGTACCTCAAATTGTCAAGGCATGTTCATAATGATTATATGCGAATGCAAAAGTAATAAAAAACAATAAGATAAATGACCACATGACTAATACTCTCTCTCTCTCTCTCTCTCTCTCTCTCTCTCTCTCTCTCTCTCTCTCTCAGAATAGTATGAGTGATAGCGTATATAGTGAGGTAGATAAGTGATGTGTTGTCACAGATGAGTGACAGGAGTGCTGTGAAACAGATGAGTGAAATGAGTGTTGTGTGTTGTGAAACAAAGGAGTATTGTGTTGTGAATTACTGTAAATGACTGACATGAGATAAGCCTCGTCTAAGGTCATGGACATAAATAAAGCACGGGCAGTCTTCAGGGATGACTCCGTCAAAATTTGAGAGCTCGGTAATGCATTGGGAATATTCTACGAATGTTTTTATTTGTCGACGCATAACGTGTCGTCCGGAGTCTTCGGAATTTTTTTACTGACAACACCGTGTCGTCGTCCGCAGTGGTCGGGTAAAGCTCCCTATTGACACATCCCTGACTACATGCCAACTGAGACTGTTCCACTCATCAACCACTCTGTTTGAAAACCAGTTCCTTCCCCATTTTCTTCCTAAACCTGAATTTTTCAAGCTTAAACTCATTATTTCTGGTTCTGTCCCTGCTACTGATCCTAAGAACTACATTCATTTCCCCTTTGTTAAAATTCTTATACCACTTAAATACTTCTATCAAGTCTCCTCTTAACCTACGTCTCTCTAAGGAATGCAGACTAAGTTTTTTCAGTCTCTCTTCATAGGGTATATCCTTCATTTCCTGTATCCTTTTAGTCATTCATTTTGCACTGACTCCAATAAAGCTATGTCTTTCCTGTAATGTGGGGACCAGAATTGTACCACATAGTCAAGATGTAGCCTGACCAGCGCTAAGTATAATTCTAGTATTACTTCGGGACTCCTGCTTTTAACACTTCTAAAAATGAAACCTAATACAGGCAATCCCCGTTTAACGAAGGGGTTACGTTCCTAAAAAACACTTCGTTAAGCGAAACTTCATTAAGCGAACCGATTATAACAAGTTTAACCCCTGATTTGAACTTCCATTGAGAGTAAGCAAAGCGAGAGTGCATCATAATACAGTAAAAGGTTTAATGAAAGTAAAAATTATGAAGTTAAACATTTAGGTAGTTTAATTTAAGTCATTATAATGTACACTAATGTATGTATGTACGTAACTTTATAATGTTGATGATCTTAACTTTATGAAGGGAGGAAGAATGAAACGGAAAGACACTAACCGGCAACCTGTGGAATGTAAACAAAGTGCGCATCATTGTACTGCATACAAAACTTATGTACCACATTTCCACAAGGCTTTCCATTTTATCCATTGTAGAGTCACGAGTTCAGGTGGTTCTTTTAGCTTGCAAAGAAGATACAGTCTCACCAGCCTTCTTAATAGAGTCTGCTGACTTGAAAATAGAGACAGTATAATATGGAGTCCAGATGGTGGCCAGCACTGCTATAGTTTTCTGGCCTCTCGTGTCTGTGAATAATATCTAGCTTCACTTGGAGAGTAAGAGACTTCCTGGTCTTCTTAGGAACGTTAGGCCACAATGCAGGGCATTTTGGTGGTAAATTGAGCTAGGGAAGACAAGCTGCTGCTGACGCTGTTATGTTTTGACTGGAGAGTGAGTGTTGTGCGTGTTGTCCACGAGAGGCTTGATCTTGATCTTGATCTTTATTCTATAGGTGTCCCAGGATTTCTCCTGAGGCAGGCCTTAGTACCAGCAGCTCCTGGTGTATTCAAAAGCCTGTCAGCTTGCGTGATATGGTGGGGCTTTCAAATTTGGAAAAAAATTACCTGGATAAAACTTTGTTAAAGCGAGTTTGGTGTTCGTTAAACGAGCAGATGGTAGTAAAATGAAACCTTCGTTGTAGCGAAATTTCGTTGTGTGAACCTTCGTTAAACGGAGGTTGCCTGTACTCTATTTGCCTTATTTCTGGCCTCGATACATTGCTTCCTTGTACCGAGATCAGAGCTAACTATGACTCCTAGATCTTTGTCATACTTGGAACTTCCTAGTGCCACATTATCTATTGTTTACCTATTGTTTGGATTATCTTTACCCACGCTCAGCACCTTGCACTTGACACAATGTACCCAGAACCCACCGCAAGGTGGCACAACACGACGAAAGCTTTGATGGAACACAACAGAACAGTTTAGTACAGATTTGCTTGGTAATGATGCGGGACGTCTAATTATCTATGATGCAATCACTCTATCGAGGTTGTACCACATGGAATACCTTGGAATGGCTTCAAAATTTAAGGAAACCATGAGAAATACCGTATTTTACGGCTTGCAAGACGCTGCATCTTGGAAGACGCACCCTAATATTTGAAAGAAATTTCTAAGAAAAAAAAAATCATTCTCATACAAGAACGCATAAACCATATACCCGACCACTGAACACAAAAAACATCAGAAGCAAGAAGTCTGCAAGACACTATTGTTTCACCATTCATTACAAATTTGCTGGAGCACTCACCACAAATTTAAAACTATGTAAATAAAAACACCATAGGTAAATACATATACACGGTGAAACAGTCCATCTCTTGTTTTAGTGGCGGGCGACGGCATGTTTTGGACCTGTTGTTTACATTATGGAATCACTTGTCCGATTGCCGAAACCGAACACGTCAGTGCTGCAGTTTGTATTTATCTTATTTTGTAGTCGTGCTTCATAGGCTTTATCAATGTGAATACAATTCACAAGTGGAGTTCTGACTCTTGCTTGAATGAGTAAGCCACTTGGATGTTCTATTAATAAAGGTATAAAGGCACCTGGCATGATGTGTATGCGTTCGTGTGCATGTATGTGTGTGTTGCAATGAGACGAGGAAGCGGCCCGTTTTTTCCACACGCTGAGTAGGCTGCAGGAAGGATTATGGTATTGTAAATATTTGTAACACCTAAGTACTGAGTTTACATAATATAAAAGGCTAAATTAAATGGTACTTAAGCTAACATCATAATGTGATGACTCAACATACAAATCCAGGTCGCTATCTGTCAAGTGTCCAAGCTCACTTGAGGTTGGATGCTGCCTTACAATACAACATTCATCTTGGAAGACACACTAGTATTTTTCAGAGTATTTTTTTAGGAAAAAAAGTGCGTCTTGTAAGCTGTAAAATACGGTATACAGACCAGCATTGTTTTAGGCAAAAAGTGGCATTTAATCAAAAAGGCATAAGAGCCGTGACGTCACAAGTGATCTTGATCTTGATCTTGATGTTACAGGCCAAAACATGTGTATATTTGAGTTATTTTTGACGTAAATTTGTACATCATGAATAATGTTTGATGATGAATGGGCGAAGTATTAGTGACATGGGCATCTAAAATAGTGAAAGAAATGTTGTATAATGTATATGCGAATGCTGCGATGATAAATGTGGATATAGCACGTAGCCCCCGTGTTTATCACCATTTGAGTGACATAGCGAGGTATCAGACTTTTCAGAGTACGATACAACAAGAGGTAGTGAGTTGCTGGGGACGAGGGAGTGTATGAGTGTCAGGAAGTGAGACCTGTTTGGCTGGGTGGCGCAGAAACGGATCATCTATTGCAGCCACACCTGCTCCGCTCATGCATCTAGAGCAAGGCTGGAAACCAGATCGGGGAAACTCCACTACACTACACCGGGGGAGAGAGTGAAAAAAAAAAAGTTGGCGTTAATTTTTGTTATGTGGCGCTTTCGAATTTTTTTTTTATTGTTATCATTATTATTAATTATTATTATTATTGTTATTATTATTATTATTATTATTATTATTATTATTATGTAAAAGATTGGAATGCAAAGCATTCCAATCTTTACATTGATAAACTGCCACTTCCCCCTGGACAATACATGTACTCGTACATGCATCATGTCTGGAATACTCTTTCAAAACTTGCTGTTGTGTATGGCAAATAAACCTTTGTCTGCCAATAAACAATCCCATCCAAAAAGTACAGCATAATTTCAAACTGTAAAAAGTTTCCCCCTGCAGTTATTCAGTACTGTCATTATTGAGGAAAAGCAGTTAGCCATCCCTTATATTACTCAAGTATCAGGTTCATAACTCACTATGCGTCAGGACCCCTACACATGTACATGTACGTCCCTTTATCTAGATGCAAAGCATGGCATCAATCCCTAGTTCCGAAAAACTCTGGTTAATATTGAACTGCATTAGCCATCTATCTGTCCATTCTTTCATCCTATCCAAGTCAGCCTGCAAAGCCTTGGCATCCGAATCGGACCTAATTAATCTACCTATCTTTGTGTTGTCCGCAAATTTACTGATATCACTATTAATTCCACTATCCAAGTCGTTGATATATATATTAGAAATAATAATGGCCCTAAAACTGAGCCCTGTGGCACCCCACTAACTACTTCTCCCCACTCGGAAGTCAAACCATTAATTACACTACGCGCCAATGAATTGTTCGCCGTGACCACAGGTGATGGAATGCACTTAGAATGGAGAAAACAAAAGTACTATAATACTTACGAAGAAACTAGTAATTGATGGGCTTTCCCCTCCTTCTTATACACTTTAGAAGCCGTGAAGGAAGAGATTCAGCCAGGTTATTGAGGTTTATTTGATTTAGATTATGCCATTCCTCCCTGATGGCTGTCCGCAGCTTCGTTATGTCGGAGATATCCCTCCTCTGCATGCGCCTCTTCACGATGGACCAAATGTTTTCAATAGGGTTCAGATCAGGGGAATTGGGTGGCCAGTCTTCCAAAAAGTCAATCTGGCAGTCCTGAAGCCAAGTCAGGACGGATTTTGCCCTGTGACATGGAGCTCCATCCTGCATGAACACAGTAGCGTTGCACATTTCAAAAGACCCGGGCAAAAAATCACATAAAAGTTCCAAATAATTATTCTGATTCATGTTTTCATTTCTTGGCAAAAACACTAAATTTCCTACACCATGATAACTGAAGCAGGCCCACACCATTACTGAATCAGGGTGTTTTTCAGTCTTAAATATAAATTTTGTGTCAAGTGGGTCACTCCCTGGTCGCCGGTACACATGCTTGCCACGGTTGCAGGACACCGTGGAGACAGCTTCGTTGCTCCATAACACTTGGTGCCATTTTGCCATATCCCACTGGAGATATTTAGTGGCAAATGCAACCCTAAGCTCTTGTTGCCTAGGGGTGGTGAGCGGCTTCTTGAGAGCGCGGTGTCTGCGGAACTCAAGGTCATCATGCAGGCAGTGTTGTACCATCCTCACAGACACTTGACCGAGCAGCTGAGGGTTTTGTTCTTTTAATTCCCTCACTGTGATTTGAGGACAAGCATCCACCTGACGCTTCACAACATTTATTGTGCGTGATGAAGTTTTACGTTCTCGCCCAGGCCTCTTTTTCTGTTATGGCGTTGCCACCCCGCCTTCCATATGAAACTTTCGTATCCACTTTTGCACACATCTCCTTGTAACACCTACAATCCTTGCTATTTCTTTCACTGGCCTCTCTGCCTTGTGTAAAGACACAATGACTTTTATCTGGTCCTTTGATAAGTCTTTCTTGCCTCCCATTATGAAGAAAAGGTGAGTTGTGTCAGGGCGATAAGTCTTTCTTGCCTCCCATTATGAAGAAAAGGTGAGTTGTGTCAGGGCGTGTCTGCTCAAATTACAGGCAGAAAATGAGGCGATACTTTTCCGAATGTTTTACTAATAACTGACAAATGTCAACTGACAGTCCATCAACGGTTTTCATGGACTGCTTGTACTTTAAACATGTTCCCAGATGCATGATAACTCGCATAAATCACTACGGTGCCATACTAGAGGAAATGATCTTGAGGCCCTCGCGGAAGTGATCTGTTGTGGAGCCGCGAACAATTCATTGGCGCGTAGTGTACTACCCTTTGTCGCCTGTCGTCTAACCACTCTTTAATCCAGCCTAGTATTCTACCCTCTATACCATGTGCTTTAACTTTTTTTAAGAGCCTCTGGTGAGGGACTTTGTCAAAGGCTTTACTAAAATCTAAGTATAGAATATCATAACTATCACCTTTATCTGCCACCTCATAAACCTCACTATAAAAGCTCAACAAGTTGGTAAGACACGACTTCCCCTTCGTAAATCCATGTCGTGTGTGATTTATCAAGCTGTGTTTGTCTAGGTGTTCCCTAATGTTTTTCGCTATTATTGATTCCATTAGTTTACCCACAACTGAAGTTAAGCTGACAGGCCTGTAATTAGACGTTAAGGTTTTATCTCCCTTCTTAAATATGGGAACCACATTAGCTTCTCTCCACATTATCGGCACCTCACCTGACTCCAGTGACATCCTAAAAAGTACCGCTAAAGGCTCGCTTACGATGTCCTTGCATTCCTTTAGAACCCTTGGATATACTTCATCAGGTCTTGGTGACTTGAATTTCTTTAGTTTATCTATCTCCTGCTCTACCATCACCTTAGTTATAAGGATATCTGTCAGCCTTTCACTATTCTCTGCCCTAAATACCTCTTTGCTATCTGGGATTTCCTGTGTGTTCTCTTGGGTGAAGACAGTTAAAAAATACTCATTCATAATTCTACAAATCTCTTCCGCAGAACTAGCCATTTCACCATTTGTTGTCCTTATGGGACCTAATTCTTCTCTGCTTTTCGTCTTATATAATTGAAAAAATCCCTTAGGGTTCGTCTTTGCTTGGCTGGCTACCCTCAACTCATATTCACTTTTAGCTTTCCTCGTTAACCTCTTAACTGATCTTACTAATTCATAGTATAGTGGCCTTAAAGCTTCATCTCCTGCCTTTAGCCTCTTATATATATATATATATATATATATATATATATATATATATATATATATATATATATATATATATATATATATATATATATATTCCCTTTTTGCCCTATGCATTGCTTTAATCTGTCTGTCATCCACTTAGGATCGTGATTCTATTGTTTTATATGGAATGTTGGCTATTTGACCATCACGTATTTTATGTAGGAACTCGGTATAGCTCTCACTAATCCTCAGCTGACCGGGATACCCCCCCAGCTTGCCCCTCCGCCTCACTCTCTCTCTGCCCCATCCCGACTTCACACCTCCCCGCTCTTCCCTGGTCCTCCCTTCCTTGTACCTGACTAGATCCGCCTTGCCCCTGCCAAGCGATTTGTAAATACTCCCTTAATCCATCAAAATTAGCCTTTCTGAAGTCAGGTACTCGTTTTGTTTTCTAAAAGTTTCATGCCATTTCAATGTATACCTTACTTCTTTGTGATAGCTGTTACCTAAATGGCCTCCAACCTCCACCTGTGTAACTGCCTCTTCCCTGTTTGTCAGAATTAAATCTAGAATATTATTTCCCCACGTGGGTTCTAAAATGACTTGCTTTAAAAAATTATCCTGTATGACCTTAATGAACTCATCTGCTTCCCTGTTACCCACCATCAAGCTCCAATCAATCCAATTCCTATAGTTAAAATCCCCTACCACACATACCTTACCGTACCTGGCTGCTCTATGTATTTCCTCCCATAGGGAAGAGTTTATTTGGTTTGAAGCATTTGGTGGCCTGTACACTAAACCCATTACTACTGATTGGGACCCATCCTTAATATCTACCCATAGAGACTCTGTTTTGCTGTTTGTCGTAATTCTGCGGTTGTAACATTGCAGAGTGTCCTTGGCGTACAAGGCCACTCCTCCCCCTCTTCTGTTTTCCCTGTCCTTATGAAAAAGTGTGTAACCATCAATTTTCACCTGATCAAATACCTTCCCTGACATATCTAACCAGATTTCTGTTAAACCAATTATGTCAAAATTTTCAACACAAGCTGCACCTCTCAGCAAATCTATCTTACTCAAAACACTCCTACATTTTGTGTAATACACTTTTAAACTATTCTTTGCATTTACTAAGCTGGTTACTTTTCTAGATTTGACTATTCCTTCCTGCCTATGGGTCACCGATACCCTTTCCCTTTCCTGTCCCCTGAAAATAGCGCTGGAGTGCATTTAACTCGCCTTCAAGTGTTCCAGCCAAAACTCGAACACCTTGGCATGATAAATGCACTCCATCCCTGGCATACAAGGTGTCTTTGCTGTAAAAGAGGTCCCAGTTATCAATGAACGGCCATCCATTGCTCCTGCAGTGATCTGCAAGTCTGCAATTTAATGCAATAGCCCTAGACAGCCATTCAGCTCCCAGTCCCCTCCTTGGCAACACACCGCATACCACAGGGGTTGCAGCCTTATTTCTAATTTTAGCCAAAGCCTCCTTAAATCTCCTAAACAGCTCCTCACTCCTTACCTTGTAAATGTCATTTCCCCCCATGCTGAGGAAGACAATGGGTTTGGTCCCATCTGCCAAACACGTGTCCAGTTGAAAACTCACTCTCTCGATTCCGGCCCCTGGTAGGCACACTCTCGTCCTCCTCCTCCTGTCCTTATCACAAAACGCTGCGCCCAAATGCCTCACCTGACTGTCACCGATAAGTAGTACCTTACCTGCGGGTAGGGACCCCTCTACCCTCCTCACCTCGTCGCTTCCCGACTCCTCTTTCTCCTCCCCCACTCACTCCAACACAGCGAAGGAATTTTCCGTTTCCACTCGCTGTGTCACCTGAGGAGGACCTTTCTCCTCTTTGCACGTGATGACACCACTTGCCACTCCTCCTGGCCCTTCGTCTCATTACTTGGTAGTGAGACTGCAGGAACCACCACTTCCTCAGCAGCTGAGTTCACTTGGCAGAACTCGGTCTGCAGGTCAGAGATTCGGCCTCAAAACTCCTCCTGCACGTCCGAGATCCTTTGAATGCGTGCAGCGTGGGCTGTGGCCCCATCTTGCTGGAACCACACGTTGCCATTATCCAGGTCCATATTATTGAGAGCAGGCATAAAAAACTCCCTGAGCATTGTCACATAGTCACTGTTACAGCACCACTGTTTTCTTGGAAAAAGTAAGGGCCAATGATCCCTACTCTTGACACTTAAACTGGCCTGTGCATTCACCTGATTTAGCCCCCTGTGATTATTTCCTGTGGGGATATCTCAAATCCCTGGTTTATAACGACCGTCCACAGACCCTGGAAGACCTACAGAATGCCATCTGAACTGAAATAGCCAATATACTGCTCAACATGCTGGAGAGAGTTGACCAAAGCTTCCGAAATCATCTGAATCAGTGTATTGACAATGGAGGTGGACATTTAAAAGATATTGTCTTTAAAACAGTGTAAAAGTAAATTTCCCATGTTGTGTGAAAGGCATAAAAGAAGAATAAAGAATTGTGAAGTGTGAACAGGTTTTTATTTCATTCTCAAATCGGGAAGTATCTGCGCCCCATCCTGTATAAGAGAGATGTTCACAAAACTAACTTAAATCTCACTGAAACCACTAAAACTGCATACTACAAAAATATATGTATTTGCAATTTCTTAAGTTTCAGGTAATGATTACATCATTCACAAAAGTATTGTGCATTTAGATGAATCTGCAAATTATGTTATATTTGTTTCTTTTTTATTAGTAGTATAATAGTATAATGAGAATTTTAACCACCAGAAGGAATTGTGACTTTCATCTATTGAAGCAAAGTGAATAAATTTAAGATGTATTAGTAACTAAGAATTTGCCAATGACTAATTTTCCTCCTATCTCTCTCTCTCTCTCTCTCTCTCTCTCTCTCTCTCTCTCTCTCTCTCTCTCTCTCTCTCCCCCAGGTGATTCTTGGCATGGGCTATACAGAAAATGTGGACATCTGGTCTGTTGGGTGCATCATGGGAGAAATGATTCGAGGAGGTGTTCTCTTTCCTGGCACAGATCATATTGACCAGTGGAATAAGATTATAGGTAAGGTTTATTCAGGTAATTTCTGGTGAAATGTGCATGTGTACATTTTAAGAGAGCTGTAGTGCAGAGATCAAGGGTGTGCGACAGATGAGTGTAAGGTGTTGTGAGAAAGAAAGTGGATGAATGTTGATGGAAGAGGTTAAGGCAGCTGGAGAGGAAAATGAAGGCATTTGAGGTATGATTACATATGAGAGTTACAAGGAAAGCAGTAGATGAAAAGAAGAGTTGATGAAGATTGGGGAGGAATTTAATAGAGACTGTTCATGAGAATAAGATGTTCTGGAAAGGGCTATTTGGCAGTAAGGAACAGGTGAAAATAGAAGATGGTTGGATGTTGGTTACATAAGGAGTAGAGAAAGTATTTTGAAAAATGAATGAATGTGAAAGAGTTGAAAGCCTGAGACAAGAGCATTTGGGAAAGATATTCAAGTTTATATAATATGGAGTTAAATGTAGCAAGTTTGGTTAAGGAAGTGCTGAAGGTATTAAAAAAGAGATGACACTGGAAAAGCACCAGCTCTGAATAGACGTGCAGTGGAATATTTGAATGGCAGATGTGGTCAGAAAGTGGTTAGTTAGATTGTGAAGTGTATGTTTTCTGAGTAGCTCATTACCATTGGAGCGGACAAATGCATTTGTAGATCCACTGTATAAAGAAGATGACAGACAGGTTACAAAAGTATCTGTCTATTGATTGTGGTAGGCAAAGTGCATGGTAAGGTATCAATGAAAAGAATCAGAGAAGATACAAATGGTATAATATGTAATGTACAAAAAGACTGAGGTCCAGCCCAAAACGTAGAAAAACTCAATATTCACTTGATGGTGTTTATGCTGAAAGATTTAAGATGAACAGGACAGCGGGTCATTGAAGGCAAAGACAGATCTGGGAGAGCATTGGTGCACTCTGTAACAGACAACCCACCGTTACCCATGACTGAGAGGACACTACTGGAGAGTGGGAAAACATACAGAGCCTTCCCAGCATGCAATACCATGCAGGAAAACAAAGCATCACAAAATATGTTACAATAAATAGATATACACTGTGACAATACTCAAGATATATATCATATTTGATATATATCAAATATCTCAAGAAATTAGCCAGCGCCTTATGAGGTCAAGGTTCAGCAACTAGGTAGTGGTTGGTCTATGGCAGCAATGGCTTCCAAATCAAACCTCAGAAATCTTTGCAGATGTAAACAAGGTGATGATTGGTACTACACCACAAAAAAACTCTTTCTTTCAAGGTAACAGTATATAATAGGACATACTTACTGGTAATTCACATAGAACAACCCCAGTTCCATACTGAGTCTTGGTCATCCTCTTTTAGAGATTTCGGTGAAACTTTTGCTGTTGCGTTAGACATATCAAAAGCTTTTGATAGAGTCTGGCATAAAGCTTTGATTTCAAAACTGCCCTCTTATGGCTTCTATCCTTCTCTCTGCAACTTTATCTCAACTTTCCTGTCCGACCGCTCTATTGCTGCTGTGGTAGACGGCTACTGCTGTTCTCCTAAACCTATTAATAGTGGTGTTCCTCAGGGTTCTGTCCTGTCACCCACTCTCTTTCTATTATTCATTAATGACCTTCTTAACCAAACTTCTTTCCCTATCCACTCCTACGCTGATGATACCACCCTACATCTTTCCACGTTCTTTCAGAGACATCCAACCCTTCAGGAAATTAACAGATCACGCGGGGACGCCATGGAACGCCTGACTTCCGATCTTTCTAAAATTTCCGATTGGGGCTGAGAAAATCTAGTAGTTTTCAATGCCTCAAAAACTCAATTCCTCCATCTATCAACTCGACACAACCTTCCAGACAACTATCCCCTCTTCTTCAATGACACTCAACTGTCTTCCTCTTCCACAATGAATATCCTCGGTTTGTCCTTTGCTCATAATCTTAACTGGAAACTTCACATCTCATCTCTTGCTAAAACAGCTTCTATGAAGTTAGGTGTTCTGAGGCGTCTCCGCCAGTTTTTCTCGCCCCTCCAACTGCTTACTCTGTATAAGGGCCTTATCTGTCCCTGTATGGAATACTCTTCGCATGTTTGGGGGGGTTCCAGTCACACAGCTTTGCTTGATAGGGTGGAATCGAAAGCTCTCCGTCTCATCAACTCCCCTCCTCTGACTAACTGTCTTCACTCTCTTTCTCACCGCCGAAATGTTGCATCCCTTTCTATATTTTATCGCTATTTTCATGGTAACTGTTCTACTGATCTTGCTAACTGCATGCCTCCCCTCCTCCTGCGGCCACGCTGCACAAGGCCGCCTTCTTACTCTCATCCCTATTCTGTCCAACTCTCTAATGCAAGAGTTAACCAGTACGCTCAATCATTCATCCCTTTCACTGGTAAACTCTGGAACTTCCTCCCTGCATCTGTATTTCCAAATTCCTAAAACTTGTCTTCTTTTAAGAGGGAGGTATCGAGGCATTTGCTCCCCTAATTCTGGCTGACGGTTTTGGCACTTTTTCTACTCTTTGGAGAGCCAGCTCAAGTGGGCTTTTTCTAACTTTCTTTTTTTTGCCCTTGGCTGGCCCTCTTCTCTACGTAAAAAAAAAAAAAAAAAAAAAAGTCAGGAAGAATTTGCCTAAGTGATCATAACATAACATAACATAACATAAATAATAGGATAATAAAGGGCCACCAGGGCCCATCTAGGTTATCCTGTATCAGTCACACAGCGACCTCGTCATCAGTACTTAAAGATACACTTACAAGTACACAATACATTATATACTAATTCTAAATATTTGGCCCATTAACAGGGCTAAGTCCTGCAGCGAAATCCTCTACAATTTGTGGTCCCCATACATGGGGATCATGTCTTATTTAACTATAGTAAATTTCTTATAAAACTATCATGCAGTGCTATACATAATTATAAATCTAATAAATTTAAGTGCTTATCTAATCTGTTTTAAACATTGTCAAACTAGTGCTATTTACAACCGTCTCTGGCAATGCATTCCAGAAGTCTACCACCCTATGACTAAAGAAATATTTTCTTATATCTAACCTGCAGCCTTGCTTTCTAATCTTCCTGCCATGATTTCTAGTCCTATTTCCCTCCTCTAAGGTAAAGAAAGATCTCACATCTATGTAGTTTGTATCTGAGAACATTTTAAATAACTCCATCATATCCCCTCTTATACATCTCCTCTCAAATGAAAACATGTTTAATTCCTTTAATCTATCTCTATACTCCAGGTGCTTTAATGCTGGTATCATCCTAGTCGCTCTTCTCTGAACTGCTTCTAACATGTTGATATCCTGCCTATAGTGGGGTGACCAGGCCTGTATGCAATACTCTAAATGGGGTCTAACATAGGAATTATATAAGCTATGTACCACTTCCTTACTTTTATAACTAACATTTCTAATTATAAAACCCAGGATCCTATTTGCCCAATTTCTTGCTTCTAAACATTGCTTTGAAAATTTCATAGTCCTGTCTATCACTACTCCTAAATCCTTTCCTTCCTCTACTGCCTCTAGCCAACATCCCTCCATCTCATAGTTAAAGTTTGTGTTGTCTTTACCTAAATGCATAACCTGACACTTATCAGAATTAAACTCCATCTGCCACCTGGCTGCCCATGCTATCAGCCTGTCCAGGTCTCGTTGTGTTCTGTAATTGTCCTTTTCACCCTGTACTGCACATGCTATCTTAGTATCATCTGCAAACTTTGATACTTTGCTTCTAATTCCTATATCTAAATGGTTAATGTACACCAAGAAAAGAAGAGGTCCTAGCACTGATCCTTGGGGTACCCCACTAACCACTTCCTTCCACTCAGACATTGCCCCATTTAATACTCTGTTTCCTATCAGAAAGCCATTCACTAATCCAATCAACTAACCTACCCCCTATCCCATGTAGTCTCAATTTGTACACTAGCCTCCTATGCGGTACCTTATCAAACGCCTTGCTAAAATCTAGATATATAACATCTATGCTATTTCCATCATCTAACTCCTTGGTAATATATTCTAAGATATCGAGCAAATTTGTAAGACAGGACCTCCCTGATCTAAAGCCATGTTGGGTATCTCTAATTAATCTATTCTCATTTAAATGCTCCCAAATACTACCCTTAATGATTTTCTCTAGTATCTTACATACTATACTAGTTAAACTGATCGGTCTATAATTATTCGCATCATCCTTCCTACCTTTTTAAATATTGGAGTAACATTAGCTAACTTCCAGTCCTGAGGTATCTCAGCAAACCTAAGTGATCTTTCAAAGATTAACTTAAGTGCTTCAGAAATACTGTCTACACCCTCCCTAAGTACTCTGGCATGTAGCTCATCAGGACCACTAGCTTTCCTATCGTCTAGTTCAAGAATAAATTTCCTAATAATTCCCGGTTTTATATCAATATTTTCTAAAGCTCTTAAACTACTCGTCACACTGTTTGTAACAGGATTTCCTATTCTTTCCTAGTAAATACTGAAGAAAATTGTTCATTCAATAATTCTACTATGTCTTCATTTTGATCCACTACTACACCATCTTTTCTGAGTGGTCCAATCCTATCCTTATTTCTTTTATCACTGACCTTGTAATAACTATATAATTTTTGGGATCTTTACTCCCAGCTCTAGCTAGTTTTATCTCTGCCTGCCTTTTACTTTTTTTATAACCTTACTCAAATCATCTCTGACCTGTCTGTACCTAATCAAATCTACATCTTCCCACTTTTCTGCAACTCTCTGTATGCCCTCTTCTTCTCTCTGATCTGGCTACCTATCTCATGAGTCCACCATAATGGCTTCCTGTTTCTCTGCCTTATATCTTTGTAAGGGATACACTGCATCACTATACCCTTTACTACAACCTTAAAAATATCCCACATCTCCTGTGCAGTTTTATTTCCAAAACTATCTTCCCAGTTTACCTCTCCTAATAACTGACGTAACCTACCATAATTGCCTTTCTGATAGTTTGGGACTCTAGTCTTATTCACTATATTATCCCTACTGGAATTAATGATAAATCTAATTATATGATGGTCACTGTTTGCTAAAGTCTCTCCTACCTCAACTTCCTTTAAACAATGCTCAATATTTGTTAGTACTATGTCTAAAACCTTCCTCCCCCTAGTAGGTTTATCTACCATCTGCACTAAATAGTTATCCTGAAAACTTTCCATAAACTTATTTTCACTAGCATCTCCTACCATCCTCTCCCAGTTTACTGACTTAAGATTAAAATCCCCTAAGATAATTGTCTGACTAGTACTCGTACACCCCCAATTTATCTCATCTACCATAAGGTTGTCTACATCTGCTGACTGGTTAGGTGGCCTATAAAAAGCTCCTACTCTAATAACCTTCTTTTGTTTACTCTAACATCCAGCCATAAGGACTCTACTCTGTTATCTACCTTATACCATTAACCTGACTGGAAATGAAGGATTTTTTTACATAAATAACTACTCCTCCGCCTATCCTACCAATTCTCTGGTGTAAATACATAATGTATCCATCTACTTCATATTCTTTCCTATTTTCCCTAAAATTTTCCTCATTTACCCATGCCTCTGTGACACATACAACATCTAAGTCCTCCTCAACTAAATAACTCGTCCTCCTTGTTCCTAAGACTCCTGGCATTTACATAAAAACATTTAAGTCCTGCTACCTTCCTAGATGCTGTCTCCTTATTTGGAATCCTAATCTTATTCTCTCCTATTTGCACCTGGAAATCTTTCCTAATCTTTTCACTATCTCTGTTTATCCTTTCTAATTTATGTCTAACATCTTTCTTCTGGAATGCATTTGCTACCTCACCCCCTACACTCCATCCCAACTCCCCTCCAGACATCCACTCAGCACATCCACACCCTTCCTACTCAGATGCACACCATCCCTAGCATACAAATCCCTTCGCCCATAGAACCTATCCCATACATCCACAAAGCTGACACCCACATCCTTACACATCCCTTTTACCCGACCATTCACACCAATGGCTCTAGACAACCATTCCCTGCTAACATACACACGAGGCAAGATTCCTGACACTACACACCTCCTACCACTCTCCCTTATCTTGCCTAACATTTCCCGAAATCTTGCCACTAACTCCTCCGACCCACCTGCTCTGACATCGTTCCCACCTACGTGCAAAACTACTACACCCTCTCTCTCCATCCCCCCAACCCTCTTCTGCACCTCCTCACTCACTGCCTTCACACCTGCACCAGGCATACACACGTTCGTCCTCCTATCCCTGTCTTTCCCACAGAAAGTGCTATCTAAATACCTAACCTGAGAGTCACCCACACACACCTGAGGTGTGCTAGGCACAACCATCCTCCTCCTCTCCTCTACCCCCTTCTTTCTCCTTTCACTCACCACAACCACTTCATTCACTCCACTCTCACTCTCCCCCTCCCCCTCCAACAAACCGAACCTATTTCCACACTCAACAGGTTTAGTCCTATCCTCCCTAACTGTCTCCGCTTTCCTTCCCCTCGCAACCTGCCATCTCTGCCTATCCTGACTACTATCTTTCCCAGTCTGGCTCGCCTGCTCCCTCTTCCCCACTCTGCTCTTCCCGACAGAGGGCCAAGCCACCCTGTCGCCCTCAGAAGGTCCAACCTTCGGCCTAACACTGATCTCCAGCCAAATTTTTTCCACTGCCTCCCCAAGCCTCTTAACCTCCTCCTTCAACTCAAAGATGAGAACTTCGTTCGCACTTTTCCCCTCACTTAGCTTTCTGATTTCCTCTCGCAATTCTCGCTCTTCAGCCTACACACCATACACTCAGAAAAGTCAACGACCTTCCTGTCGTGCCCACACATCTCACACACAACAAACTCTCCCAATCCCACCTCAACACTCTCTTTCATGCACTCAATCACACTGATATACCTCAGTAGCTACCGCCATACTAATTTACAATATGTTAACTCACAAACAAATAAAAATACTTGGTGACGGCGGGGTGGGGGAACCGCGGTAGTGGGAGGGCCTAAGTGAGGTCAACTAATCCTCTTTCAAGGTCAACTTGACGGTTACAAGCCTAGTCTCCTGGCTCTAACAAAATACTTTTAACTCACAAACACTGATTCTAACCACTATTTCACTCTAATCTAACACTTGCAGTACACACTTTCACTTCACTAACACTCAAAAGCACCACACACAGACACCAAGCACAAACACCACTCGCTAACTATAAAAAACACAGCCAGGAACGGAGCGCGCACACAACACGTCCACTCGCCACCACAGCTACTCTGCATACACTACATTAACCAAAACAAAACGATCTTGACACAGGCAAGCTTCACTGTATTCTTTACAATGTGATGCTGTTACTCCTTCAGGTAAGACACACTTTCATACAATTATAATTGCACCTATCTCTTAACATTGTTACCTTATATACATGTAAAATGATGATAAAAAAAAAAAAAGAAAGGAAAATTATGATTATTAGCCCAGTAGTCTCTCACAGTCAGTGATGATGCCATATGCTATGTACATGTTTACATCTCACAAGATTGGTACATAGAGTACTAGCAAATACTAACATTTTTAAATGTAAAATATCTTCATTAGTAATTCACTATCACTCAGTGCCACGGAGTCAAGGTTATCCTCGTGGCATGAGCGTATATGAATACTAAGATATCATATCCATTATAGCAGGCAATAGAGGAGTGGAAACATAAACATCACGATGAAAGTAACACGCAAGCTACAATAGTCACAAGAAGAAGAAGAAACGGCCGAGTGGCCGCGAGTCTCCCGCTTTGTCTGGCTCATCTCATCTCTGCTTTATTTTTTGGTATTCCATTAAGATTTCATTTTATGCATTACAAAACAATCCTTTCTTGGGGGCAAGGCTTGTAAAAAGCTAATAGAAATATTGTTTTGTGAACATATATGCATATATAAGACAGTAACAAAGGAACAGCGGGAGATTCAAATGGGGACCAAATCGTGCAATCGCGAGTCAAAGTCGTGCTCGGCGAAATATGGTATATTTTACCGATTCGTGTATACGCAAGATTTGTGTTCGGCGAGGTTTGACTGTTTCCGTGGATAAATAAGCAGTTCAGAAAGATATTATGAAGCATGACAATATTGGAATTGTTATTGGTTTAGATAAGAATGCGTAGTGCTGGCTTGATGGAGTCATTCATTCAGAGAAGAATGAGGAATAGAGAGGAGGAAATTCTGACCGAGGAACAAGCAGGCTTCAGAGAAGGCAGAGGAACAATAGATCAAGTTTTCAGCTTTAGTCAAATAGGCGAAAGAATGTGGGAAAAAAGACAAAGATATGTACTGCGTTTTTGTGGATTTCCAACAAGCATTTGACTCAGTAGGAAGAGAAGCACTGCTTGCTGTACTGGAGACTTACGGATTCGAAGAAAATATCATGAATTTTATATAGCAATTGTATCAAACAACGACAGCATCAGTAAGAAAAAAACAAGTTAACTTTTGCGATCGGGTTGTTTATACGCGATTTGGCCCAACCGCATTTTCAAACTGAGTGCCAGAGAGTTCCGCAGCTGGCCGACAGGTGGGAGCTCCGCTGTCATGGACGCACTCTTCTGCTACACAGTGATGCAAAAAGAATTTTCCAAGAAAAAGCGCTAGACCACCGTGCTGCAGTTTTTCAAGTAAACACCAGTGGAAAATGTAGTACCAATAGAGGATGTGGATGATCCTGTGGAAGTGGAGGAAGCAGAGGAAGTGCAGGTGTATGATGACGTCCTTGACTAGGAGGTGGACAGCAACAGCGTGTGTTTGTGAGGGGTGAATTAAGACATTGGCGTCTTGCGTCTATTTACTTTTACATTGTGGGGTTATTTTTGATAAGTGGATTTTTGATAAAGTGGAAAAGCTCAGAGGGAGATGGTGACTGTGGTGTGAGTGGTGAAGGGAGTGACGCAGTGAGTGTTGTGTTTACATATTCTTTGTTTTGTTGTTTTCTCTTATTTTTTGCTTTCTCATTATTTCATACTTTTCCCTTTACTTCAAATACACTTCTATTATTTAGAATGGTAAATAATAAAAACATGTTAATTTAGCCAAATGGAAAAGCTCAGAGGGAGATGGTGACTGATTGTGGTGTGAGTGGTGAAGGCAGTGGCACAGTGAGTGTTGTGTTTACGTATTCTTTGTTTTGTTGCTTTCTCTTATTATTTCTTGCTTTTTCCTTTACTTTAAATACACTTCTAGTATTTAGAATGGTAAATAATAAAAATATATTAATTTAGCCAAAATAGATTATTTTTTACGAATTTGTTTGGACCACATCCCGCATCCCCCCTATTATCTATTGTTTCTTATGAGAATTACATGTTTGTCTTACATGAATTTTTATATACACGATGCCTCTTGGAACGCATCTATCGCGTAAATCGAGTTACCTGTATGTATATATATATATATATATATATATATATATATATATATATATATATATATATATATATACACACACACACACACACACACACATACATACAGTAAAACCTCACTTGACAAACGTCTCTAGGGACGAACAATTCGGGAGACGACCAAAAAAATTTGTCAATATATCGACCCAGGGGACGAATGATATTTCGGGGGACGAACGCGGTTAAACGGCACAAAACATAAGCACAAAAGAAAATAGAAACAGGAACATACGAAAAATATTATATAACATAATCTCCGTGCCACCACGATTTTCTCCTGTTATTCCTGGGCATGGTGATGTTACTGGCGCGCTCTACTGTAGCTTCCTCGGCGTTATCCTCGCTGCTCTGCTGGCTCTCAGCATTGCTGTCATCATCATCTTAGCCATGTCCAGGTTCTGCAGATTGTGGCATATCCATAGTAGCTGTTTCCTCGCTGCTCTGGTGGCTCTCAGCATTGCTGTCATCATCATCCTGGCCATATCCAGGTATTGCAGATTGTGGCACATCTATCGCAGCTGTTTCCTTGCTTGCCTGGAAAGGAACACCGCCCTACTGCCCGCTCCTCTCACACTGAGCATGACCTCCGAGGATCAAAGGAACTTCCTGGCCACGTACCTTTAACTTCCTTTCTTGGAAGTCCAAACTTGCTCCCACACGCGTGAGGAAGTCAATCCCCAGCAGGCAAGGGTCTTCCAAGGCAGAGACGAAGACTGGCAATCTTTCCATGTTTCACACGCCGATGTTCACTATAACGGGGCCCCACATATCGGCACTGACTTGTGACGCTACACAGCTGTTGTGTAGCTCTGGCGCGCCGTGCACATCCAAAGTCCTCTCTCATGACTGTCTTCTCGGATCTTGTCTGTCTTTCTCCCCATCCTCCTCTCCTCCATTCCATCATGCCATCAACGTCCAGTCTCTCAAGTAAATAACTTTTTCTTTTTTATTCATTTTATTATCATTTTGATAGCATTTAGGTAAGTAAAACAATTTAGGCTTTTTATAATTATTTCGTTCATGTCATGCATACATTAAAGGTCTATATTGAATGGGTTTTATGGACAAAAGTATTATTTTTTGGGGGGTCTGGAACGGATTAATGGTATTTCAATACATTCTTATGGGAAAAATTGATTCAGGGGACGAACAAATCGGGTGACGAACAGGATTTAGGAACGAATTATGGTCGTGAGCTGAGGTTTTACTGTATATATATATATATATATATATATATATATATATATATATATATATATATATATATATATATATATATAGATAGATAGATACAGTAAGTTCTCATTATACGGTACATATGCATTCCTGAAAACCTTACCGCATATCGAATTTACCGTATACTGAACCCATTATAACATGTAATAATAGGGAATGCGTTCCAGCACGTCAAAAGTCACCCATACAGAAATTAAAATACATTAAAACAATCATTAAAAAAAAAAAGTAAAGTACTGCGCAAAAGAAATAAATAGAAAATGTTTTTATTTACCTTTCAATCGCCATGTATTCTACCAGATGATTTCCTTCCTGAGGCTAAGGGACAGTAGGGATTTCAGCCCTTACTCATCTTCTGCTGAGTGGGCAGACAAGGATAAGACGTCGTCTGCACTGTCTGAAGCAGATATAGAAGGGCCAACTGTAGCAGGGTTGGCACGTTTCAATGGTTTTAAGAAAGAGGATATTGAGGAAGGAACAGCTCTAGCAGGGTCGGAAGGTGTGACAGGGACGGCATGTCTGACTGGCTTGAAGAACAAGTAGATGGAGGATTTTTTTTTTTTTTTTCATTTTTTTTTTTTCTTTCCTCCCATAGATTTCTTGATAAATCTTGACACTTTTCTCTACGTCATGAGCCACTTTGCTACTCCTGGCAGGATTTGGGTCACATTCCTTCAGGATTTTCAGAGCTTTTTTGAAACCACCGAGACATTCTCTAAGAGTTTTGATGTCCAGGCCACGCACAGGTACTTCTTCCTCGTCTCCCTCTTTTTCTGCCCCCTGTGATGCCTTGTCTAGCTCTATAAGTCCATCATTTGAGAGAGATTCAGCATGGCTTTCCAAATGATCTTGAACATCATCATCACCAACTTCATTGAAGCCAGCCCTATGGCACAGATTTACTATGTCATTTCTGATCGCACAGATGTCGTCTTCAGCAAAGCCTGGGAAGTCATGCGCGCATTCTGGCCATACTTTATTCCACGCCAAGTTCATGGTAGATGTCTTAGTCCCAAGATAACTTGATGTTATCTAAGGCATGCTTGAGGTTATACGACTTCCACCATTCACTAATAGTGGGCACATCTGTGCCTTTTATCAGTTGTTGCATGGTTTGCCGCTTTTAGTGGTTACCATGATTATTATGAATATATTTGTCCTTACAATAGACCCTTTAATATTCCATTCATTCATCTAATTAGTAATGTATGTAATATGTAATGCAGTTAAAAAAAAAAAAAAAAGGGGGGTAGGGGAAGAGATAATAGGCTCCAAGGCTGGTCAAGTTAAAGTCAGTACTGTGAGTGGCAGGGAGGTGTGGCACAGATGACATCATCTACCTTGCTCCCCTGCGCTAGGCCCTCTTGGATGACATGAGCGGATACCGTATCTGTGATTTTTTTTTACCGTATATCGAATCGAGGGTAGTAATTTCCAAATACCGTAACTGTGAATTTACTGTATAAAGAACTACCATATAAAGAGGACTTAGTGTGTGTGTATATATATATATATATATATATATATATATATATATATATATATATATATATATATATATAATGAGGGGCACCCCCTTACCGCCTTATTTCCCCTTTAATATATTATTTTTTTCATGTCGTATGGCAGCCCCCTAGCAGGGGCCTCAGGCTGTTCCGTAGTGCGGCCACCCTCCCCCTTTTCTATTCCCGCCATCTTGTTGTGCCTGGGCCCTGGCAGAAAACGCCAGTACCGAGCCAGTCTTCAGCCTAGGTAGACACATTCGCTCTTGGGTTCTTGGCACAGTGTTGAGACACATGTTGCTAGGCTGTTCTGGGTGCTGAACAGTCTCGGTCTGGGAGTTGTGCCCTCCTTTTTGAGTAGCTGGTTTGCTGCTGGTTAGGCCGTGACGGTGTGGAGCAACAAGCTTGTTCCAGGGGAAAGTAGCTGGTTTGGCTGCATTTCCCGTGTTTTTGCGTTCGTCCTCTCCTTGAGTGGCGGCGCGGAGAGACACGTTATTGTCTTGTCCCAATTGTTTTTTTTTTTTTTTTTTTTTTTTTTTTTTTAGGTGGCCGTGGTCGCTAGTGTGGTTTGGTGGGCGGCTGTGTGCCATCATCATCGTTTTTTTTATAGTTTCTGTAGTATACTGTTTATAGTGGCCGTAGCCACACACTGGTTGTCTGGTGGGAAGCTTCATGCTGTCTCCCAGTCGGTGTGCAGTCATCGTCTGTACGACCTGTTAGCTACGCGTATCTTGACTCCCTGAGTGGCTGGTAGTCACCCGGAGTTGGTAGCTGGGCTTGTGTATACCACCGGATGTGGTATACGCATCGTGTCTCGTAGTAAGCCGTAGGCACGGGGAGTCAGTCTTGACAGGTGCTGGCAAGCATCTGTTACATTAAGTAATATAGTAATATACACCACGCGTCTTGTCCCAGTCTGTGGGCACCTACAGTCTGAGAACAAGACGTGTGGAGAGGCAGTAATACTCCCGTAGAGAAGTGCGTGGAATTTTCCTTGTGGGCAGTTTTCTCTACGGAGTATTAAGGCTTTGCCCGTAACACAACTTATATACTATCTATAAATTCTACTTGGTTTGGTGTTGGAGGAGAAGGAGTTGCTAAGGAGATTCCCTAGCAGTGGTGGAAGTTATACACTGCTGGCGACCTCTTATTTCTGTAGTATTATTTGTCTACTACTAGGGGCTGGGTGTGCAAGGCTCGGGGAAGGAATAGGAGCGTTCGCGTTAGGTGAATGCTTAGTACATACCACCAGAATCTTCATTTCAGATTTAAAAAAAAAAAAAAATCACTTTGCGGGCAATCATATAGAATCCCTTTCTGCTAGTGTTTTCATTGATTAAGATGTGAAAATAATTCGATCATACTTTTTTCGTAAAAAAATCATAGATTGAGTTTCCATTAAGAATTTCAACCAAAGCTTGTGACGATCCATCAAGTACATATTATTTGAATGAAGGCTAAGAAATGCACGTATTTTACCGTATATATATAGTTTTCTTGATTTTTAAATGTATTTGAAAGCACTATGAAGTACTCTTACACGAATTAAAAAGAAAAAAGTGTATTGAAATATTATGTTTTTGCCTGCAGTACGACACTTTCGACAACCAAAACAAACACGGGTGTTTGGCTGCTCCTCAGACCTCCAAGTAGAGCCAGCTTTCTTTTTATCATAACGAGGACACTTAAATATGGAGAAGGACTTAAAGAAGTGGACGGTGGCTAGTCTCAAGCACTACTTGAAGGCACTGGCAATACCACACTCGGGATATTCAAAAGATGCCCTTTTGCACATGGTGGAAAAGGCTACTAACAACCCGCAGCTGACCAGCATCACAGAAGATAATGATGGAGAAGAAACCAACATAAGGAGGAGGACAGTAGAAGTAAATGGGACGTGCATAACTTTTCCTGATCCATATACACTGACTGAATGGGACACTAATCTCATAACATTACCACCTGTGACATCAGCACAATGCCTCAAATATCTACTCTCCAAAATGAGGTGGACATCAGAACGTGCTATAGCGTATGAGAAGGAGAGAGGATACCAACTATTTCTGGATAAGCATGTTACTGATGTCATTCTGAAGCATGGGTTTTTGAGGGTCGACCGGTCAACTCGAGTCCTTGTTTATGGTCCTTCGGTGATTTCAGCGGATCACGATTCGGAAATAAAGTATTGTTTCTCTGTTGTATTACACAAACAATTTCTAAACAACGTAAATGAAATATAGATTAACATAAAGTTTACATGAATCAAATGCATTACTTTTTGTCGAAAAGAAATGCTTACGGATTAAGTTAAGAATATAATGCAAAACTACTGGTACGGCTAATGGTGTTTTCGGCGATCTGGTGCACCGCATTGGTTCGTACGCCTGGCAGGGTGTTTTCAGAATAAAGAAACCACTCTCAGTAGAAATATAATATGTCAATTGTATCTCTTATTTTCTTGTATTATTGCTACATAGACTACACTATTAATGCATCCCCCAATTTTTTACGTTCCTTATAATGATGTGGGGAAGCAAATACGTGTACTATGGATTTCACTTTATATATGGCATATTAGTGCATCACATGCGTTTTGATATATATAAACTACTTCTTTTGAGTTATTTAATATGTTATAAAATTGGTTTCTTGACTAAGAGATTGCATCATTCGTAGTATTAATTAAATAAAAAGTAAATAGCCACCCATGATGCCCGCAAAAGAAAACGGAAAATGACTCATTGGTAACTGAATCGCCTTAACGCGAACGCTCCTATTGGTACATGCTGGCATCATTACCAAATCCTTAGTAGGCACGAGTGAGTGGAGTATCTCGTCGCCTCTCAGGGCAGCTGTGACGCCGTGAGGGAACAGCAGTCTATTAGAGTTTGTACATTGTCAGCAGAAAGAACCTGAGTGTTGCAGTTGCTGTGAAATATAGTGTTGGGGACCACATGTGTGTGTGTGTGTGTTTTTTTTTTTTTAATGCACCTTAACTGAGTATAACTTTTAAGGCATAAATCACATTACTTCAGGGACACCCACCATCTTTGCACTTTCTTTTTTTTCTATGTCTTAGAGAACAAGTACATTCCCCTGTAGCTGTACAGAATACTTACAACACCTTGCAATGAAAATACTTGTGTGGCCACCAAATGAGGAAAAAATAAAGTGAATTTGCCACAGCCTGCATTGCGAGAAAGTGCAGATAACGTTCTTAATTTAACCCTTTAGTGACCGAACCATGAAAAACTTTGAGTACAGACACAAATATTTATGTAATGACTTGTTGAGATCCACTTATGATAATGAAACGAAGAATTTTTTTTTTACATATATTAGAAAAATTACAGTGTGCCCAAAATGGGAACGTTGGACACTTCCGGTACCAAATTATACATATAAACTCAAATTACAAATGTATTATTCAGATAACTAAGAAAACAGATTTGTTATTATTTATTTCAATTTATCCGTACACTGGGTTCATATACAGATCTTTTCATAAAAATATATCCTTTAATACCAAAAGAACAAACAAAAATATCATGTATTTATTTCTCTGTTAGCATCAATGTCTCATTTCTTGTGGAACAGGGCACTGCACCCCTTATGGAGTCTTTTCTCACACTTGACGCAGCTTAGGCGTGTGTTTTTCTTGCACAGAATGCATCTTCCCTGTGGACATTGTTCTAGAAAGTGGTTGACATTGTCATACCTTATTGCTTTGGGCACAGTTGATGTTGGCCCTCCTTTTCTTTTTCTGGGTTCTTGGATTCTTATAAGTGTCCTAGCTATATCCCGCCTGAAATCCTTATGGCTTACTTCAGAGGTAGGGTTTACATACTGGTAGAACCTGAAGCTTGCTACAATGGAGAGGTTCAGCAGCTGAGCAAAGATATTCCAATACCACTTCCTAGAACGCAGTCTTGGCCTGTATGTCGACAACATTTGGTCACACATCCACCCCACCCATGCCTTTATTGTACATGGTTATCAAATAAGGCTGTTGTATATTCTTTTTTCCTTCTTTTTTTACCCATCTGTTTACCTTTTGCATAGGACTGATTCCATAATAATTGCTAGCAACTGTGACAATGCTGTTGTCATTCCACCTGGCACATAAGACTACATCATCCGATCTATAGTCGTATGAACCCTCTCTTTCTTTTCAGCATCTTTCTTTGACATAAGAGGGCACTTTCCGGTGCGATTATCCTAATAGTTCCACAAGCTCGAACACCCTTCTTGGTAAGGTTAACCATCAGTGCATGACTAGTAAAAAAAATTGTCAAAAAACACTACATGCTCATCCTTATTTACCACTGGTTGTAACATGTTCATCACCACCTGAGTTCCCAAGGGCTCTTTTCTATTTTCCTCCTTTGCACAATAGAGAGAAAAGTTATAAGGATATCCATCAGCACTACACATCATCCACATCTTGTACCCAAATCTGACAGGTTTATTTCTTATGAATTGTTTTGCACTGTGTCTTCCACGATAAGGGATCATTGATTCGTCGATGCTCAAGAATTCATGAAAACGCCATGTTTCTGACAATTATCTTTGAGCATTTGAAGCAAGGGTAGGATTTTGGCCATCTTTGAGTCTCCTAAATTGTTGTTGTCAGCTACGTGAAAGTACCTCTTGATGGACTTGAATCTTTCCCTGCTCATTGTCTTTGCAAATATTTGAATTTCTAAGTCCTCACTGGTTGACCAGTAGTCATTCTCAGCAGGAACACTATGATATCCGCTAATTATTAGCAGTCCAAGAAACTTCATCATTTCATCCTCATCAATGCTGAAATTCTTGTCGTTTTGTCCGCTGTGCATACAAGTTTGTTTGCTGTGTTAGATGACTGATCATCTCATCTGTGAAGAAAAGTTTATAGATCTCAAACATGTCTTTTCCTAAATGAACATCACCAAAACCTGAAGGTATGGAATGAGAACCAAGTGAGATATTTTCCTTTTTACGCCATCTTCCTTTTGTTCCAGCCTCTCTGCTACTCACAGCAAAGTGTCAGCGTAGCCTGTGTGTATGGAGTATGGACTTATTGCACCACCTACCACGGAACACAGCCTAACATGTTTCAAGTTTATGAATAAATAAGGGTATTTTGCGAACGTAAGTGCCCAACGTTCCCATTTTGGGAACATGTTATAAAAACAACTACAGTGACAAATCTATAATACAAATTTTGTGCAACGACAAATATTATCAAAGAAGAATCATATCCAGATCATCAAATACAAAGGAACATCTAAAATCACGATATTTCGTAAATAAAGAAATTTTTTCTCGAAGACTATGATTTTTCTCAAAATTTCATAAATACATAACGAAAAAAACAAAAATAAACTTACAGAAAACTAAAATGTTTTAATTTAGTTGAGATAGTTATGCATTCAACATTACATCTCATATGGTATAAACAACAAAAAAATATAAATTAGGCTAGTAAAGTGACGTATTAGTGTTGTTCCCAAAATGGGAACGTTGGACACTAAAGGGTTAAGCACAAGCCACGTACTTTTGTCAGACTGTGTTATTCTCAACAAAGCAGCCTGATTATTCAATAATCTTTAAATAACTCAACTACAGGATTCTGTATTCCTGGACTCAAAATACTGCCTTTAGACACATTGCCTTCTGCCTGTACACTACGCAGTAACAAGTACAACAGCCGCCCAAGATTTGCTTTTTATACATCATGTATGTAAATGTGTAAAGCTGAAATCATCCATACTAGGCCAAATTCATGTGATACAGGAATACCCCGATAACCGAAGGGGTTATGTACCTCAAAGACTATTCGAATAGTGAATCTTTGGTTATTGAAGCAAGTTTTTCATTAAGAATTAATAAAAACAATTTTCTTCAGTATTTACTAGGGTAAGAATAGGAAATCCTGTTACAAACAGTGCGACGAGTAGTTTAAGAGCTTTAGAAAATATTGATATAAAACCGGGAATTATTAGGAAACTTATTCTTGAACTAGACGATAGGAAAGCCAGTGGTCATGATGAGCTACATGCCAGAGTACTTAGGGAGGGTGTAGACAGTATTTCTGAAGCACTTAAGTTAATCTTTGAAAGATCACTTAGGTTTGCTGAGATACCTCAGGACTGGAAGTTAGCTAATGTTACTCCAATATTTAAAAAAGGTAGGAAGGATGATGCGAATAATTATAGACCGATCAGTTTAACTAGTATAGTATGTAAGATACTAGAGAAAATCATTAAGGGTAGTATTTGGGAGCATTTAAATGAGAATAGATTAATTAGAGATACGCAGCATGGCTTTAGATCAGGGAGGTCCTGTCTTACAAATTTGCTCGATATCTTAGAATATATTACCAAGGAGTTAGATGATGGAAATAGCATAGATGTTATATATCTAGATTTTAGCAAGGCGTTTGATAAGGTACCGCATAGGAGGCTAGTGTACAAATTGAGACTACATGGGATAGGGGGTAGGTTAGTTGATTGGATTAGTGAATGGCTTTCTGATAGGAAACAGAGAGTAGTATTAAATGGGGCAATGTCTGAGTGGAAGGAAGTGGTTAGTGGGGTACCCCAAGGATCAGTGCTAGGACCTCTTCTTTTCTTGGTGTACATTAACGATTTAGATATAGGAATTAGTAGCAAAGTATCAAAGTTTGCAGATGATAATCAGATAGCATGTGCAGTACAGGGTGAAAAGGACAATTACAGGATACAACGAGACCTGGACAGGCTGATAGCATGGGCAGACAGGTGGCAGATGGAGTTTAATTCTGATAAGTGTCAGGTTATGCATTTAGGTAAAGACAACACAAACTTTAACTATGAGATGGAGGGATGTTGGCTAGAGGCAGTAGAGGAAGGAAAGGATTTAGGAGTAGTGATAGACAGGACTATGAAATTTTCAAAGCAATGTTTAGAAGCAAGAAATAGGGCAAATAGGATCCTGGGTTTTATAAATAGAAATGTTAGTTATAAAAGTAAGGATGTGGTGCGTAGCTTATATAATTCCTATGTTAGGCCCCATTTAGAGTATTGCATACAGGCCTGGTCACCCCACTATAGGCAGGATATCAACATGTTAGAAGCAGTTCAGAGAAGAGCAACTAGGATGATACCAGCATTAAAGCACCTGGAGTATAGAGATAGATTAAAGGAATTAAACATGTTTTCATTTGAGAGGAGATGTATAAGAGGGGATATGATAGTTATTTAAAATGTTCTCAGATACAAACTACATAGATGTGAGATCTTTCTTTACCTTAGAGGAGGGAAATAGGACTAGAAATCATGGCAGGAAGATTAGAAAGCAAGGCTGCAGGTTAGATATAAGAAAATATTTCTTTAGTCATAGGGTGGTAGACTTCTGGAATGCATTGCCAGAAACGGTTGTAAATAGCACTAGTTTGACAATGTTTAAAAACAGATTAGATAAGCACTTAAATTTATTAGATTTATAATTATGTATAGCACTGCATGATAGTTTTTATAAGAAATTTACTATAGTTAAATAAGACATGATCCCCATGTATGGGGACCACAAATTGTAGAGGATTTCGCTGCAGGACTTAGCCCTGTTAATGGGCCAAATATTTAGAATTAGTATATAATGTATTGTGTACTTGTAAGTGTATCTTTAAGTACTGATGACGAGGTCGCTGTGTGACTGATACAGGATAACCTAGATGGGCCCTGGTGGCCCTTTGTTATCCTATTATTTATGTTATGTTATATGTTATATGTTATGTTAAAAGGAGACAATACGTTCCAAGCACTCTCCTGACTTCCATTAGCTATCTACCTCCTCCCCCCCAAGAAAAGCATAACAAAACACAAAATATCTTGTTTTCTTTGGAAATTTATTACAAATGAAATAACATAACATGCATGGTGGTCTGCAGCCAGGCAGGCATCAGCCAGAATGCTTAGGTGAGTGTTGGTAAACAGCTTTGTGGGTCACTGTGGAGGCAGCCTGGGAGGGAGGCAGCAATGTTGCCACATCAGAATCTGAAGTCTCAATTTCTGCAACTTATCTGAGGTTTTGGAAAGTTTTGTGGATGTTTTGGAGGGTTAGAGTCGACTAGTTAGAGAATTTCAAGTTCACTAGACCTTTCTTGTTTGGAGCTGAGAATCTGCAGTCTTGCTAAAAAGTGTAATGATTGGAGACGACTGAGAGGTGCTTGCAGATGACACAGAGAAACATTTTGGCTTGAAAAAATCAGAGACTAGTCTGCTTTGCCAAAACTTTTTTCTGTTTGTGTAGTTCTTTATAACAGGTGATATTAGATTGATTCTGAATTTTAAAACTGCTTTCAGCATTTGGGTTAACATTGTATATGAGGTCACACAGCTCATGAGGTCACACAGCTCATTTCTTTCTTGATTATGAGTTCCAGACTCGGAAGGGAGAGTGAGGGGATTGTTGTTGGCGTGTCAGGTTTATTTTCGTCATTTTTTCTCTGTTCTTCAAGTTCCAAGAGATCCTCTGTTGTCATTTCCTTGTCGTGCAAGTCCAGAAGCTTGTCAACATCATCCAAAAGCACCTTTTCGTCATCGCCAAGCTTTGCGCTATTAGCAAGATCAGCAATTTCTTTTGTGAGGACGGAATGGTCTGGCACTGAAAATCCACAGAAATCATGCACTATCTCTGGCCATACCTTGCCCCAAACTGTTCATGGTCGCATGAGAAACTTCATCCCATGCAGCACCAATATTATCTAGTCCATTTTTTATGTTGTAAGACCTCCAATACTCTCGGACACTAATGCCTAGTTCATCAGTGGCATGAATCATGTCTGTAATTGTGTGCCTTGTATAATAAGCCTTGAATGTGGCAATTATGCCTTGATCACAAGGCTGAAGAAGGGAAGTGGTGTTCAGAGGCATAAAAGTGACTTCAGTGTTGTCACACCAGTTTGTCATGGCATGAGGATGACCAGGGGCATTGTCTAAGATGAGGAGAGCTTTGTTTGCTAAATCATGCTGTGCAGTATACCGAGAGATAAAAGGAGAAAGGTAATTGAAAATGTAGTTATAGATAATAGAAGAATCGACCCACGCAGATTTGTTTGCTCGCCAGATCACAGGCAGTGTAGATTTGTGCGTATTTTTCAGTGCCCGAGGATTCTCAGAAGTGTAAACCAACAATGGTTTGAGTTTTAGATCACCCTCAGAATTGCCTCCTAAAAGTAAAGTTAATCTGTCTTTTGCAGCCTTAAACCCTGGAGCACTTTTCTCTTTTTTGAACAAGTAGGTCCTGAACACAAACCACATACATAGATTAATTTTAATATATATATATATATATATATATATATATATATATATATATATATATATATATATATATATATATACAGTAAGATTGGTCATCTCGCAGTAAATTGGTACTGGACTATCGGCCGCGAGATGAATAACCGCGAGATGAGCGATATTGAAATACATGTAAATAGCATAATTGGTTCTTAGGTATGGTACATGATCATCCTATAACTCGAAATAACCGTCCAAAAACACAAAATATTTTGCTGAAAATTGTTCACATAAACGAGGTTATGCATAATCTGTATGTTAATAAACAATATTAAACACTTTTCAACATAATAATAAAGGTTAAAATATTTTCTACTTACGTTACGAGAGAGTGTGACTGGCTTGAGTGGCCTGGCGTGGTAGTAGTGGGGAGCCGTGACTACTGGCTACTTGCTCCCTTCTCCACTGTTTGTGCATCACCCCCAGCACTGAGTGCAACCTCAGCTTCAAAGCCATCAAAATCCAGAGCGATGTCATCTTCCTGTAAAAGGCCCAGCAGGTCATCGACATCCTCTTCATCTTCACCTGGTTCAGCTGTTACGTTAGCTAGAGCATTGGCAGCCTGTGATTGACTGAAGTATCCTGTGATCAGTGACTGGTGGCGAGCATTAACACGAGACATGTAGAGGTCTTTATAAATGTTCATCACTTGATCAAGAGATGGCTGTAATATGCTGCGTGGATATGGGCGCCTGTCATATTCCTCCAGTTGTTCAGTCAGCCGTGAGAAGGTCATGAGAATCTCCGTCAGTTGCCCAGTTGTCGGTTCGCCTGGCTGAACATTTTGCTCCTGCTGTCCATCCTCTTCAGGATCATCTTGAGCTTCATCTTCCTCAAGCATCTCCTCAATAGTAGCCTCCTGTTGATGGATACCAATAATTTCTTGCAAGTCACTGGCCTCCACAGCCGAAAAGCCAGGTGCAGGGATCAGACGTGCAGCTTCTACAGTCTGCGAGAGTGTGGTGGCTTCCTGCTGGTGCTCACGCACAGCTGTTCCGACCTCACCTAACAAAAACTTCCAAGCGTGTAACACTTTAGCTTTGTTTATTTTCTGCCAGGCCTTCACAATGCGGTCAACAGCATCCTTAAGGTTGTAGTTTTTCCAAAACTGGTTCACAGTTAACACTTCTCGGGTCTGAGATGGTGGTGGGTCTGAACTGGTGCTGGCGATCGGTTCATTGGGCTCATCCTGGTCACGTACATTTAGCTCAGCCTCAATCCTCTCTAGTTCTTGTAGTGAGTCAGTCTTGACATGCATGTCATCATAGAGAGACTGATAATAAAAGAGCTTGACGTTGCAGATGAACTCTTTATCAAGAGGCTGTAGAAGTGATGTTGTATTAGGCGGGAGGAAGACAACTTCTACATTAGGATGACGCCCTATTAGGAATTTACCATGCCCCGGAGCATTATCCATACATAGCAGCACCTTGAGATCTATATTCTTCCTCTTGCAATAACTCTGGGCATCAGGGACAAAATGATTGTCAAACCAGTCAGTGCACAGTGCCGACGTGACCCAGGCCGCCTTATTACTGGCCCAATAAACATTAAGCTGGTTCATATTGCAATTCCTGTATGCTCTAGGCTTAGCAGAGCGATAGATGACTTGGGGCTTCATCAAACACTCGCCACTTGCATTAGCTGTGAATAAAACAGTAATGCGGTCCTTGGAAGGCTTCACACCCCTAGCTTGTCTTTCATTCTTGGCGATGAGGGTTGATTTTGGTGCCCGCTTCCAGTAAATCCCAGTTTCATCACAGTTAAAAATCTGGTCACGGCTGTAACCGCCTTCAGTCACAAGACGTTGAAAAATCTCTGGGTAAGTTCTGGCTGCTTCCTCATCTGGTGATCTGCTTTCACCATGCTTCAGGGCATACTTAACTTCATATCTTTTCTTAAATGCTACTAGCCAGCCTACAAAAGCCGCAAAATGGGGTGGACGGTTAACATTTTTCTTATGGCACACTGAATCAAAGTACAGCCGTGCTTGTGATCTTATTGCAGGGCCAGAAAGATCACCCTTCTCTCGATCCCTTCTGATTACCCATTCATTTAGGTAATGTTCCATGATTGCAAGCAATCTGTTGCGCTGTGAAGTATCAGCCAGTGTGCGTGCTGAGGGAAACCGAGAAAACATCTTCACGGAAGCAGCCAAGTTTTCTTTATTTTTGCGCACTGATCGTACTGTTGATTCAGGACAGTTAAACTTACGCATTATGTCACATGTTCTTGCACCATTGTTCATCATCTGAACCATTTCTTTCTTTTCCTGGAGAGTATATTTTCTGAGCTTCACTCCCTTTCGATATTCACGCTTCTCACGTCTACCACGTTTTTCACCAGAGTTTCCACCACGATTTCTGCCACTACCACTCACAGAACTCATGTTCCTTGTTATTTCAAGTTATTGTACTGCCACTAGAATGTTTTCACTTTAACAACAAAAGTAAATATGCACCACAACACAACAAAATCGCAAAATTGTTGTTGACCCAGCTTCTGCCCTGATGTGACCGACCCAAGCCAACCATTAAACTGGCGCGCCAGCCTATGCGCATGCGCGAGATGTTCATTTACCACCACTAGATGGCAGAAGGTGGGAAATTTGAAAGAGGCGCGAGATGCTAAATTCGCGAGATGACCGTTCATACTGTATATATATATATATATATATATATATATATATATATATATATATATATATATATATATATATATCGTCGTTTCACGTAAAATTTTCATGGAGTATGCTGCCCAATTACATATCCCGTAAAATTTTCATAGAATAAGCTTAGCCCATAGGGAAAAAACATGTAGTTTAATCAAACAAACTTTACTAACCTGTTAGGTATTTTCTTCCAATATAACCTGGTCTCATTGATGTTGAGCACTTGTTCTGGAGTGTAGTCACCTTCATCGATTATTTTCTTGAGCAATTCAGGGTAAGCTGCAGCTAGCTTGGTATCAGTTGAAACAGATTCACCCTGAAGCTTGACATAGCGAAGTGATGTCCTCTTCCGAAACTGATCAAACCACCCCTGCTTGCCTTGAATTCCTCCTGGTATATCCAAAAGGGAATGCCAGATAGAGTGTGCTTTTTCTTGAATTATGGCTTGGCTCAGAGGTTGGTGTTTTTAAACTTTATCTTCTATCCAAGTGAATAGATAGTAGGCATTCCGTTCATTCCATCCTGGCATCCCTGGTTCTCGTCACCATCATCGACTGAGAATTGGCAACTTTTGTAGCCATTTCCTTATATTTCTCTTTCTCCTTGATGGTAGCCACCGTTGATACTGGCATCCCAAGCTCATGCCCAATCTTGGTAGGCCCAGCACCTGTCTCGTGTCTCTTCACAACTGCCAGTTTCATAGTTAGTGTGTTACATTTGTGCTACCCTTTCTGCTTTTTACCAGCAGGAAGGGAAAGGGATGAACTACGCTTGGGCATTTTGCAAAACCTGAAGGCATAGAACAGGAAAAAAAGCACGAAGCACTGGAAAAATGCCACAGATACTCTCAGTACAATGGAAGACACACAAGTAAACTGAGAGTGGGAAAACAGATGCACGGAAAACAAAACCCGCCTGCATGACCATGCGCGCCACCTCGCGCCAAACGAAATTCGGCAGCAATTTCAAGTTCAGAAGAGCGAAGCAGACCATTTGGATTGCAAAAATGTTCCCTAATTTTTTATATTCAATAGAGTAAATCTTCAGTTATCAAACCTTCAAATAGCAGGGTATTCCTGTATATTACTAGTGGTTTACGTGGCTATAAGTTCCTCTTTATGTAGTACCTAAGCATCTATATGTCCCTTATACACACAGTATCTGAATAACTGCCCTATATCAACCTTCCTGCCTAGTATAGATGATGATTCGTAATGGTATTTATCGATGTGCTTACCTTATGTATGAAATACAGATGTGATAACAGTTGAGTTGGTGATCTATGCAGTCCTCTTCTCCCTGGGCTCAGCTGAAAGCATTGGAACATTCGCGCTGGTGCCACATCTCCACACAAACAAAGCATCTAACCTTAGCAAAGGAAAATTTCTCAATTCTACTACTTCCACATTCAAATACAGGGGATCCACTTAATTCGACCGTTTGCAGTTCGAATTATCGCCAATTCGAACTCAGTTAATTAATACCCAATCCTCAAGGTTCGACCGACTGACTCACCAATTTGACATTCATATCTCGCACGCCACTCACCCGGTTAAATCCGCTGCCAGCCCATGAGGCAGAACTGTGCGTCACTTCCTCTGCCTAACTCTCACCCCAGCTGTCATCCAGGCAGGCCACTCTCCGCCATTCCTCCTGCCTCCACGCCGCTTTGACCATGCCGCGCAAAGCCACCTCCAGCCCCAGCCCTAAGAAGCACAATTTCCTGCCTTTCAAAGATAAGCTTGAGCTTATAAGAAAGTGTGAGGCAGGTATAGCTCTCAGTGTCATTGCAGCACAAATGGGTGTCCCTAGATCAACAGTATCAAAAATTTGGAAGAACAGGAACAAGTACCGCGAGACCACTGCACCAACAACTTTTTTGCAAGTTTTTTTATTTCCAAAAATGTACTGTACAGCACCCTAATGTGTTTAATAAAAAAAGTTAAATATAAATGAAGCCTTTAATAGTACTGATTTAGTCTAAGTTAGTGTTTTTTAGAGGTTACAGTGATGTTTTAGGGAGTCTAGGCTGGAGGTTGGTCCCTATCCCCTCTAATTCTTAAGTATCTTATGGGAAAAATTGCTTCATGATTCGAATAAACGCTGATTCGACTGCTAAAAAACCACCCTAGCCCCAATGAATTGCGAGGGTCCCCTGTTGAAGAAATATACAGTGGAGACTCAATATTCAAACTTAATTCGTTCCAAATGGTCGTTCGAGTATTAAAAAGTTTGACTATTGATACCTATAAATCAGGTAATTCATTTCAGCCATTGCCAAACCCAAGTTTAGAAAAAAAGGCAACGGTTTAATTTTGCAGTCGCAGCTAGCATTGGTGCTCAGAAGCAGGGTTAGCCTGTCTTTCATGGGCTTGTGTCCTGGTAAACACTTCTCTTCCTTTGTTATATAGATCATTTTTTTTTTTTTTTCCAAAACAGGCCAGTTTCATCACAATTAACCCCAAAAACTCAGAGATGTTGGGATTTTTAGCTCATGCTAACTCAGGAGGTTTGGTGAGAAACACACAAAATAGCCTGTATTCACATACTGATTACACTTGGAAATTCAATAAATGAGTGAGAAAAAATAGTGTTCTGCCCACAAGCAACTCTTCCTCTTTGCAATGCAAAAAACCAGAAGTCTCTAGATGCTATGGTTACCAAAATATCACAGGTTGAATGAGGTGATATCATCGGTATACGTGGTCTTGCGTCCGATCAGATCCAGCGGCCTTGGCTAGAGCGATAGAAAACGGGTCCCTTGTATCTTCTCTCTCTCTCTCTCTCTCTCTCTCTCTCTCTCTCTCTCTCTCTCTCTCTCTCTCTCTCTCTCTCTCTCTCATTGGAAGTGTACAATTTCCCCTCCAAGATGAGAGAGAGAGAGAGTGTGTGTGTATTTACCTAGTTGTAGTTTTACAGGGCCTGGGCTTTATGCTCGTGTGGCCCCGTCTCCATATCTACACTTATCCAATCTTACTTTAAAAGTGTGCACACTCGTTGCAGACACTACTTCTTCATCTAAACTGTTCCACGTCTCAATACATCTCCGCGGGAAACTATATTTTTTAATATCTCTCAGACATCTTCCCTTTCTCAGCTTTTTACTATGCGATCTTGTGCTTCGGATGTCATATTCTTCTCTCAAGATCAGTTTCTCATTATCCTCTTGGTCCATTCTGTTGATCAATTTATAGACTTGTATCAGGTCTCCCCTCTCCCTTCTTTGTTCCAAGGTTGGTAGATCCATAGCCTTTAGTCTCCTCATATGTCATCCCTTCAAGTTCTGGGACCATTCTTGTAGCCATTTTTTGTAGCCTCTCTAATTTTCTTATGTGTTTCTTTTTATGAGTGGTTAGAGAGAGATTAGAAAATTTGTTGTTTTTGTGTGTGTGTGTGTGTGTGCGCGCGCGCGTGTGTTGTCATTGCTCTCCAGGCTGTTTCTGGAAGACGGACAACACAGCGGGAGGAGGAGGAATCCTTGATAAGGCATAAACTGAACTTTCAGAGGTCACATCGAGCTACAAAGTACATCATTGTATTCAGAATAACAAAGAGAAAATAATGATTAGTATTCAAATAGTTTTCTGACAATTTCTAGGTTTACCATTTTTAGCCGTCATAGCAAATGGGAAAATAGTTTAAGCGCCGGAAGGAAAGGGTTAATAGAATCTGCTGACAGTAGACAGTAGATGGAGTCAAGATGGTGGCGAGCAATGCTATTAGTTTTCTTACCTCTCTCGTGTCTGTGAATAATATCCAGCTTCACTTCGAGAATAAGAGACTTCCTGGTCGTCTTAGCAATGCTAGGCGACATTGCAGGGCTGGTTGCAGGGGGTTTGGTGGCATGTTGAGTGTGAGATGACAAGTTGGTGTTGGACCCTTTTTTTTTGTTTTGAACTAGGAGCGGGGAAGGGTAAGGGAGTGAGTGGTGCATGTTTTGTCCAAGAGAAGTGCTGGTGTGTTTAAAAAGCTTGTCGGATTGCGTGATATGGCGGGGCTTTCAAATTTGGAAAAAATTATCTGGATAAAATTTCATTAAAGTGAGTTTGGTGCTTGTTATACGAGCAGATGGTAGTAAAAGAAAATGTTCGTTGTAGCGAAATTTTGTTGTGTGAACGTTCGTTAAGCAGGGGTTCCCTGTGTTTGCTTAACCCCTTCGCGCCAGATGTTAAAAAAGCTTGCCTGTATGATATACGGGTGGTAGTGCCCGGCGGGAAACTCGTACAAGCTTGTCATACTTGTCGTCTTTGTGTATTATGCTGCTATTTTTTAGTCACTATATCGCCTTCGAAGAGGAAAGTGGACGCTTCTCTCTACGGAGAAAAAGAGAGAGAGAGTGACATTTGCTAATATTTTAGACACAAGTGGGACGCATGTAGCTTATCTTTTGAGAGGAAGAGGGGGAGGGAGGGAAGGAGAGGAAACGAAGGAGGAGAGAGAGAGAGAGATTAGAAAATTTGTTGTTTGTGTGTGTGTGTGTGTGTGTGTGTGTGTGTGTGTGTGTGTGTGTGTGTGTGTGTATTTACCTAGTTGTAGTTTTACAGGGCCTGGGCTGTATGTTCGTGTGGTCCCGTCTCCATATCTACACTTATCCAATTTTTTTTTAAAACTATGTACACTCTTTGCTGACACCACTTCCTCACTCAAACTGTTCCAAGTCTCAACACATCTTTATGGAAATTAAATTTTTAACATCTCTCAGACATCGTCCCTTCCTTAGTTTCTTACTATGCGATCTTAAGCTTCTAAAGTCATATTCTTCTCTCAGGATCAGTTTCTCATTATCCACTTCATCCATTCCGTTAATCAATTTATAAACTTGTATCAGATCCCTCTCTCTTCTCTGCTCCAAGGTTGGTAGATCCATTGCCTTTAGTCTCTCCTCATATGCCATCCCTTTAAGTTCTGGAACCATTCTTGTAGCCATTTTTTTGTAGTCTCTCTAATTTTCTTATGTGTTTCTTTTTATTGGGAGTCCACACAACTCCTGCATATTCCAATCTAGGTCTTATTTTAGTACTTATCAATTTCTTCGTCATTTCCTTGTCCATATAGTGAAATGCTACTCCAATATTCCTTAGCAAATTATAAGTCTCTCTGAAAATTCTATCAATATGGCTTACTGGTTGATTATTTTCTTCCATTGTCACTCCCAAGTCCTTTTCCTTTTTTACTTTTTCTAGTTCTACTCCATCTCCCATCTTATAGATTTCCACTGGTCGTCTTTCACTTTTTCCCATTTCCATGACATGGCTTTTGTCCACATTGAATTCCATCTCCCATTTTTTGCTCCATTTCCAGATCTTGTTTAAGTCTTCCTGTAGTATTTCACAATCCTCTTTTTGTTTAATGACTCTGCACAGTTTCGCATCGTCCGCAAACAGATTTATGTAGCTGTTCACTCCCTCTGGCATGTCATATATATATAAGAGAAAAAGTATTGGTGCCAATACTGACCCCTGTGGCACTCCGCTGTCTACTGTTCTCCACTTGGACTTCATATCTTTAACTATTTTTAAGCCACCCTTCTCCTCTAACTTCCATAGTAATCTTTCATGTGGCACTTTATCAAAAGCCTTTTTTAGATCTAAATAAATACAGTCAACCCATCCCTCTCTCTTTTGTACTTTATCAACTATTCTAGAGTAGAAACTCAATAAATTTGTCACACATGACCGACCTTTTCTAAAACCAAATTGGCTATTTGATAATATTTTGTTGTCTTCAAGAAACTCAATCCATTGCTTCCTTATTACTTTTTCACATATCTTGCATATTACACTAGTTAGTGATACCGGTCTGTAATTTAAAGGTTCTTCCTTCCTTCCGCTCTTATATATGGGAACCACCTCAGCTCTTTTCCACTCCACTGGCACTGTTCCATTTTCTATTGAGCATTTTATGATGTTGTATATTGGACTTGCTAGTTCTTCCCTACATTCTTTCAGTATTCTGCCTGAGACTTCATCCGGTCCCATTGCCTTTTCCTCATCCAATTCCGTCATCAACTTTTTTATTTCAAGCTTGGTTACTTTAATCTCTTTCATATAGACAGTCTCTCTATTACCCTGTGGTCTTTCAAATTTGGATTCCTTAGTAAAGACCTCATGAAATTTACTATTTAACAGTTCTGCCATACTTTTTGGGTCTTCCACCATTCCATTTTCTCCTTTTAACCTTTCTATTGTTTCTTTTTGTCTTATTTTTCCATTTATGAATCTGTAGAACAATTTTGGTTGTTCCTTACATTTTTCGACAATGTCCTTTTCATAGTTCTTTTCTTCTTCCTTTCTCACCTTAGCATATTCATTTCTTGCTGTTTTGAAGTTTTCCTTATTTTCTGGATTTCTGTTTCTTCTCCACCTTTTCCATGCTCCATCTCGTTTCTCCTTTGCCCTAGCACATCTTGCATTAAACCAATCTTTCTTTCCTTCTTCTTTAGGTCTATATTTCGGAACATATTCCTGACCCCAGTTTTGTATATTTCCAAAAATAAGTTATATTTCTCTTGAACCGTTAATGAGTTTTCCATCTCCTCCCAGTTTACGTTTTAAAATAGTTCTTGAGATTCTCAATATCAGCCTTTCTGTAATTTAATCGGTCTCCTTTGTATGATTCATCTCTATCTTCCTTTCCTTCTTCTATATCCATTTCTAATATTACATGGTCACTCTTTCCCAATGGGCACTTGTATCTTATATCATCGTTAATTGGTATATCCCTTGTAAAACTAGGTCTAATCTTGCCGGCTCATCATTTCCTCTGAATCTTGTGTTTTCCTTTACTCTTTGGACCATCAAATTATCTATCATTAGGTTCAGGAATCTATCTCCCAGGCATCTTCCCCATACCACTTTCATAATTTTCCCAGTCTACCTCCTTACAGTTGAAATCTCCTACCAATATCACTTTTCTCCTTTCCTTAATGATTCTTGTAAGACTCCTTATTGTGTCATCTATCATGTCTCTATATTCTTGGTTAGTCCATGAGTTTGTTTTGGTGGCACATATGTTCCAATGATTGTTAACTCCTTTTGTTAATATGCATCTTAACATACAGTATTTCTGATTTTCCTTCCCCAAACTCCACTTGATTTACCACTATCTCCTTCCTTAACATCATCATGACTCCTCCTCCTCCTTTACCCACTCTGTCTCTCCTCCATATATTATACCTTTTATCTATGTCTATTTTTATTGCCTCATTTAACTTTGTTTCCACCAGGCATACAATATCTGGTTCTTCTTTCTTTATGTAATCTCTTAATTCTAATTTACTAGATAAAATCCCATCTATGTTTGTATACATCATTTTAATCTCTTGTTCTTATCATTTTTAGTTAAACTTGCTCCATTCTTTTCTCTTCTTTCTCTTTTATATACCATTTCCTTATCCTGTCTCCTATAATTCTCCAAAAATGCCTTCTTCTCCTCCTCTGACCTTTCATTATTTTTCTCTTGCTTCTGCCACCAGTTCATTGTGTCTCTTCCTTTCCTCCTCGTTTCTATTTTTCTTTATATATATATATATATATATATATATATATATATATATATATATATATATATATATATATATATATATATCTTTGCAACCTTCTGTTTCTCTGAGTTTTGTTTTTCTATATAGTACGTCTTCTGCTGCTGCTTGTGATTTTAGTAATATCTTAATTGGTCTCACTGTTCCTTCTTGATATGGTCCCATTCTATGGATTTCTTCTACTTCCTCTTCTAAGTTCTGTCTATCTTCGTCATTCAGATGTTTTAGTAGGTCTTTTACTGATTTCATTTCGTCTTTTTCCCTTCTTGGTCTATATTTAACACTTTTTCTTTCAGTCCAAAAATGATTACACTCTTCTTTTTTTTTTTTTTTTTTTTTTTTGAATGTTACAAGGCACGCATGTAACTTATCTTTCGAGAGGAGAGGGGAGGAGGGAAGGGAGATAGGAGATGGAGAGAGAGAGAGAGAGAGAGAGAGAGAGAGAGAGAGAGAGAGAGAGAGAGAGAGAGAGAGATGGGAACAGTCTATGCCATTGAGTAATTATAGACACAAGGCGGGACGCATGTAGCTTATCTTTAGTGATTGATGGAGACGAAGATGGTGGGAGGAGCACTAGGATTTCAAGGACAGCATACGGCGTGTGTAGTTGGTATCCAACACACTATACGGGACAACTGAACTGAAGAAAGCTCAGAAAAGAAATATGACGCCTACGTAGGCGTCACCGTATATGCTACTGGGGCTTCATGACGCCTACATAGGCGTCACCGTATTGAAGGGGTTAAGGATGATGTTGAGAGACGAGCATACAGCCCTATGTCACAGCTAGGGCCACTCACTTACATCCAACACCCTTGAGAGACAATTAAAAGAGTTCTAAGGTACTGAAAAATGCACAAACTTGCTCAATGATACTGGACAATAAAAACAGTGTTCACTAGCGTTGGCTGGACTTTTTTTTACAACTGCCTGCCATAGCAATGCTGCCATCTATTGGCTGTTTGTGGAAGTGGGCATTGTTTAAATTCATTTGTTGGCTGTCTTAACTCAAGTTATTAAATTATTATCTGGACAATGTCCAGATTAACCAAGACCAGATAACAAGGGTGGAGTGTATTTACCTGTGTTACACTAGGGGTGATTACAAAAATTACTTACCTATATATGTTAGTCACATCAAACACAAAATTGCACAATTTCCTTAAATGAACATCTTCACTTAACAAATTATTTATTTCCAAACCTGAGCATGGAATATTTACCACAAAGGTGATTCGTTAGCAGACACTACACCAACATGTGTCATTCTGTCTGTATGTGATTACCATCACAAACACAAACTCTGTCTTGGGCAGGTATGTGACTCCACCTCCTTGTCTCTATCCTGAGACTGTGTGACATTAGTCTTGATCTGGAGAATGACTTGTGATAGTAGTTTGGTATATATGCATTAGTAGTGTATAGTTTGTGCGCTGTTAACATTAGATTAAGGTCGTTTTTATATACATTTTTATTACAATTTTTGGGGTGTCTCTGATGACTTGTTTTACCTTTTCTAAAGGGTCATTTTTGAGCTATAATGATATTTCATTAAACAGAAACCTATACTCCTGAGTGTTCTCTCATCTACACAGATCATATACCACATAGAAGGGTTGCTCCATATCTATATTATTTAATTTGTGTGTTAAGAAATTTATCTTTCTCTTTCTTACGAACTTTACCACTTTCAATCATACACAAGTTTATGCTAATGTTTTTCTTTACTCCTATCAAACGCTTCATCATGGTGTTGTATTGTCTTTAAAGCTTTCTATTTTAATAATCATCCATGATTTGCAACTGTTTAGGAGTATTGACATCACTGCTACATCGAACACTATTTTCTTGTACATAAATGACATTTGCGTATAGCCCACACAAAAGACTGAAAATTTGTTAAGTTGACTGCCTCTTAGGCAGCCTTGTGTAAGTTAACCTCTTCACTCCGGGCAACTGAAAACGTCTTGGCACCATATCCAGGCTAGGTCGGGGTTGGGGAGTTGCCTGACTTAGAGGCAGCTAGCACTTTCTCTCTCTCTCTCTCTCTCTCTCTCTCTCTCTCTCTCTCTCTCTCTCTCTCTCTCTCTCTCTCTCTCTCTCTCTCTCTCTCTCTCTCTCTCTCTCTCTCTCTCTCCACTACGGAAATAATGATGATGGTAACTGATTTTTCATAATAGGTACATACAATACGAAATCTGTTGTTTTAGCAATGAATTGGACACTGAGTTGCTATTAGTGTGTTGAAGTGAAGTATTTATTACTCTTCTGGTCCAGCTTTAGACCTCTGTCTGAACATAGCCTATTGTAATAGTGTTATTGTTCGAATTATGTGATGTATGTTGTTGTGATGATGAAGGTAGTGAGAAAAAACAGTGTTTGAAAAGATAATAGCAGTCCTATGATATAGAGAGATGGTGAACAAGGGTGGCAGTGAGGCATTGGGTGAGGTGAATCTTGGAGGGGGAGATAACACGTGACAGAGGGGAGGCAAGGATTCAAGGTCCAGCTGTCTCCCAGTGACACATTTGTTTGTTTGTTTCTTGTTGTCTTCTCTTTTTGAGGTTTCTTATTCTAATCCTCATCAATTTATGCCTGTAAGGACATTATTTCTGATGCCTGGCCACATACTGTGTAAGGAGTGTCTCAGGCTATGATGCAACTGCACCAGACATTTAAAAATGGCTTCTTGGTGGGAAGGGTATTTAATTATCAAAAAATTAACTACACCTGGTAATTTAGGGGCTGAATGTTTCAGAGAGGCAAATGTAATACCAAAATTTTAAATACCTACAAAATTAAATAAATCCTGCACTTTTTATTTTATTTTATTTATCTTTTTTTTGTTTATTTATTTATTTTATTATTTTATTTATTTATTTATTTATTTAATTATTTGTGTGTGTGTGTGTGTGTGTGTGTGTGTGTGTGTGTGTGTGTATGTAATTCACCATGGTTGCCTGCTGGTCACCCAGCCAGTGTTCCCCATTACGGAGTGAGCTCAGAGCTCATAGACTGATCTTCGGGTAGGACTGAGACCACAACACACTCCACACACCGGAAAAGCGAGGCCACAACCCCTCGAGTTACATCCTGTACCTATTTACTGCTAGGTGAACAGGGGCTACACACATTAAGTGGCTTGCCCATTTGCCTCGCCGCGCCGGGACTCGAACCCAGCCCTCTCGATTGTGAGTCGAGCGTGCTAACCACTACACTACGCAGTGTGTGTGTGTGTATTTACCTAGTTGTATTGTACAGGGTTCGAGCAGGGCTCATAGTGTCCTGTTTCCATATCTCCATTTATCTAATTTTTCTTTAAAGTTGTGCACACTATGTGCTGCAACAATTCCATTATCCAATGCATTCCATTTTCCACCATTCTGTGTGGAAAACTATTTTCCAACATCCTTCACACACTGCCTCATCCTGATCTTTTCATATCCTCTTGTCCTTCCATCCTCTTCCGCCAACAGCACCAGGTCTTCTTTGTCTATCTTTTCAATATCATTTACTATTTTATACATTGTTATTAGGTCCCCTCGTTCTCTTCTATCTTGTAAGGTTGGCAATCCCATTTCCTTCAGTCGTTCTTCATACGTGAGGTCCTTTAATTCCGGTACCATCTTTGTAGCAATCTTCTGTATCCTTTCCAATTTTCTTATATCCTTTTTAGAGCTGGGAGACCATACCACTGCTGCATATTCCAGCCTTGGGCGTATCATGCTTGTGATGATTTTTTTCATCATATCTTTACCCATGTAATGAAATGCCACTCTTATATTAGTCAACATCCTATATCAGGCATCACCAAATGGCGGACCCCGGTCCGGATCCGGACCGAGCGATGGTTCTGTCCGGACCCGTGACCAATCTGCAGCCGGGTGACAGCAGGGAGGTGTGGCTCGGGCGCCTCAACGCTGGCGGGTGTCAACAGGCCAGTGAGAGCGTGAACACTCTCAATTTCCTGCAGTAGGAAGGTCAAGCTAATATGCAGGGTGGCATATGACCAAACGTGGTGGGTATCTGGCATGCACCTTTCACCATGGTGACGAGGTGGTGGACGGTGGCAGCCAGCAGGCGACACGGGCAGTGTATAGTGTTTGAGAGCTCATGCTGCCAACGTTGCCAGACTGTCTTACTCAGCCTCTTATATTCACCGCTTCCACCCAAAAACTGTCTCGTGGACCTCAGTAAGGAGATTCACTTATAATTATCATTAAAATAGTTTATTCCTGATGTTTCTTGGCAATAGTTAAGCATCAGAAACTGGTAAATAATATGCTCTGAGTACGACAATCTGGCAACAGTGCGTGCTGCCTTGACCTTGCGCTCTCAGTGCACCACAGCAGAGAGGAAGAGACAGATGAGAGCATGGCTTGCTCCAAAAGACGCAAAGTTGATGCGGAAAACCGTTGTTTCAAAGAGGAATGGACAGAGAAATTTTTGTTCATTCTTCCTGCAAGCAGCTCCAAACCAGTGTGCCTCATCTGCTCCGAAAGCGTGGCACTAATTAAAAGTGGCAACGTGACTTTTATTTAGGGCAAAAGAGCTAGCTGTGCACTCTGTTAAACATTTCCTGCATTGAAAATAGACAATAAATACTGTTGAATCCATATGAAAATGTCGACATAGGGAACGGCTATAAGACACAAGCTGGACTTCCGTTCGGACCTTTTACTTGGGGGAAATTTTAAGAACTGGACCTCAGTGACTTTTAATTGAATACCCCTGTCCTATATGATAGTCCAAATATCTTATTTATGTGTTTATCAGGGCTCAGATTTTTGTGTATGATCACTCCAAGATCTTTTTCCTCTTTAGTCTTCGTTATTTGCTCCTCTCCCATCAAATAGATCCATATTGGTCTTCTCTTACTCTTTCCTAGTTCCATTATGTGACATTTCTTGTCATTAAACTCCAATTTCCACTTCTTGCTCCATTCATAGATCTTATTTAAATCTTTCTGTAGCAGTATACAGTCTTCTCTGGTTTTGATGACTCTTAGCAACTTTGCATCATCAGCGAATAAATTTACATAACTGTTTATCCCAACGTGAATATCGTTTACATAAACTTGAAACATAATGGGGGCTAACACTGACCCTTGTGGCACCCCGCTGGTTACTTTACTCCAAGATGAGTATGTATCTCTGATCACAGTTCTCATTTCTCTATCCTTCAAATAATCTCTTGTCCATTCGAGCAAGGTTCCACGCAGTCCTCCTATGTTTTCTAGTTTCCAAAGAAGTCTTCCATGAGGGACTTTATCAAATGCCTTTTTAATGTCTAGGTATACTGTGTCTACCCATCTATCTCTGCTTTCAAGTCCTGCAATAACCCTGGAGTAGAAGTGTGATTCACTCAGTCCAGTGATACATATGTTCTTTCTACGGTTATAGTCCTCTTGGTAGTTGACTCTTTGTTTTAGGTTTTTAACACTGGTCTCAAGTCCTCGGACTTTTGAAGCATTCTTATTGTTCCTTGCAGATCGCCATCTTCTGCTTGTGAGAACTCAAGACTTCTGGTTATTTCTTTGATATTTGTTTCCAGTTCACTAATTCTCAGGCTGAATTGGTTGACCACAACATCCAAGGCACTTCGAAAAGCCTGACTCTGAGAGTCCAGTAGAACTTTCAGTATCAGAATCCATGGTTGGTTGTATGTCAGGAGCGATAGAGGAAGACGTCCGTTCAGCACCGCTGCTATTGTGTGTATTTACCTAGCTGTAGTTTTACAGGGCCTGGGCTTTATGCTCATGTGGCCCCGTCTCCATATCTACACTTATCAAATTTTTCTTTAAAACCATGCACACTCATTGCTGACACCACTTCTTCACTCAAATTGTTCCACGTCTCAACACATCTTTGTGGGAAACTATATTTTTTAACATCTTTCAGACTCTGAGAGTCCAGTAGAACTTTCAGTATCAGAATCCATGGTTGGTTGTATGTGTGTGTGTGTGTGTGTGTGTGTGTGTGTGTGTGTGTATTTACCTAGCTGTAGTTTTACAGGGCCTGGGCTTTATGCTCATGTGGCCCCGTCTCCATATCTACACTTATCAAATTTTTCTTTAAAACCATGCACACTCATTGCTGACACCACTTCTTCACTCAAATTGTTCCACGTCTCAACACATCTTTGTGGAAACTATATTTTTAACATCTCTCAGACATCTTCCTTTCTCAGCTTTTTACTATGCGATCTTGTGCTTCGAATGTCATATTCTTCTCTCAGGATCAGTTTCTCATTATCCACGTGATCCATTCCGTTGATCAATTTATAAACTTCTATCAGATCCTCTCTCTCCCTTCTCTGTTCCAGGGCTGGTAGATCCATAGCCTTTAGTCTCTCCTCATATGTCATCCCTTCTAATTCTGGAATCATTCTTGTAGCCATTTTTTGTAGTCTCTCCAATTTCCTTATGTGTTTCTTTTTATGAGAGGTCCACACTACTCCTGCATATTCCAATCTGGGTCTTATTATAGTACTTATCAATTTCCTCATCATTTCTTTGTCCATGTAGTGAAATGCTAATCCAATATTCCTTAGCAAATTATATGTCTCTGAAAATTCTATTAATATAGCTTACCGGTTGATTGTTTTCTTCCATCGTCACTCCTAAGTCCTTTTCCTTTTTCACTTTCTCCAGTTCTACTCCATCTCCCATCATATAGATTCCCACGGGTCGTCTTTCACTCTTTCCCATTTCCATGACATGGCTTTTGTCCACATTGAATTCCATTTCCCACTTTTCCTCCATTCCCAAATCTTATTTAGGTCTTCCTGCAGTATTTAACAATCCTCTTTTTGCTTTATAACTCTGCACAGTTTTGTATCATCTGCAAACAGATTTATGTAGCTGTTCACTCCTTCTGGCATGTCGTTTATATATATGAGGAAAAGTATTGGTGCTAATACTGACCCCTGTGGCACTCCGCTTTCTACTGCTCCCCACTTGGACTTCCTATCTTTAACTATCGTCCTTATTTCACTCTCCCTCAAATAATTTTCCATCCATCTCATTGTGCTTCCTTTTAAGCCACCCTTCTCCTCTAACTTCCACAGTAATCTTGCATGTGGCACTTTATCAAATGCCTTTTTTAGATCCAAATAAATACAGTCAACCCATCCCTCTCTCTCTTGTACTCTATCAACTATTCTAGAGTAGAAACTCAGTAAATTAGTTACACACGACCGTCTTTTTTTAAAACCAAATTGGCTATTTGATATTAATTTGTTGTCTTCAAGGAACTCGATCCATTTTTTCTTTATTAGTCTTTCACACATCTTGCATATTACACTAGTTAGTGATACCGGTCTGTAATTTAAAGGTTCTTCCTTCCTTCCCTCTTATATATGGGAACCACCTCAGCTCTTTTCCATTCTACTGGTACTGTTCCATTTTCTATTGAGCATTTTATGATGTTGTATATAGGACTTGCTAGTTCTTCCCTACATTCTTTCAGTATTCTGCCTGAGACTTCATCCGGTCCCCTTGCCTTCTCTTCATCCAATTCCTTCATTAACTCTTTTATTTCAAGCTTGGTTACTTTAACCTCTTTCATATAGATTGTCTCTCTATTACCATGTGGCATTTCAAATTTGGATTTCTTAGTAAAGACCTCCTGGAATTTATTATTTAATAGTTCTGCCATACTTTTGGGGTCTTCCACCATCCCGTTCTCTCCTTTTAACCTTTTTATTGTTTCTTTTTGCCTAATTTTTCAATTTATTAATCTATAGAACAATTTTGGTTGCTCCTTACATTTTTTGACAATGTCCTTTTCAAAGTTCTTCATCCATCCTCACCTTAACATATTCATTTCTCGCTGCCTTGAAGTTTTCCTTATTTACTGGATTTCTATTTCTCCTCCACCTTTTCCATGCTCCATCTCTTTTCTCCTTTGTCCTAGCACACCTTGCGTTAAACCAATCTTTCTTTCCTTCTTTTTTAGGTCTATATTTCGGGACATATTCCCTGACTCCTGTTTTGTATATTTCCAAAAATAAATTATACTTCTCTTGCACTGTCTCTGAGTTTTCCATCTCCACCCAGTTAACGTATTTGAAATAGTTCTTGAGATTCTCAATATCAGCCTTTCTGTAATTTAATCAGTCTCCTTTGTATGATTCGTCTCTATCTTCCTTTCCCTCTTCTATATCCATTTCTAACATTACATGGTCACTCTTTCCCAATGGGTACTTATATCTTATATCATCGTTCATTTGTATACCCCTTGTAAAAACTAGGTCCAATCTCACCGGCTTGTCGTTTCCTCTGAATCTTGTGTTTTCCTTTACTCTTTGGTCTATCATATTATCTATAATTAGGTTCAGGAATCCTTCTTCCCCCTACCACTTTCATAATTTCCCAGTCCACTTCTTTACAGTTGAAATTGCCTACTGATATCACTTTTCTCCTTTCTTTAATGATTCTCGTTAGACTTCTTATTGTGTCATCTATCATATCTTTTTATTCTTGATTGGTCCATGAATGTGTTTTTGGTGGCACATATGTTACAATGATTGTTAATTCTTATTAATATGCATCTTAACATACAGTACTTCTGCTTTTCCTTCCCCACATTCCACTTGGTTTATCACCATCTCCTTCCTTAACATTATCATGACTTCTCTTCCTTTACCCCCTCTGTCTCTCCTCCATACATTATACCTATTATCCATGTCTATTTTGATTGCCTCATTTAGTTTTGTTTCAGCCAGGCATACAATATCCGGTTCTTCTTTCTTTATGTAATCTCTTAATTCTAATTTACTTGATAAAACCCCGTCTATGTTCGTATACATCATTTTATAGTCTCTTTCCTTTATCACTTTTAGTTAAACTTGTTCCATTTTTTCCTTTTCCTTCTTTTTTTATATACCATTTCCTTATCCTGTCTCCTAGAATTCTCCAAAAAAATGTTTTTGTTTTTCTTCTTCTGACCTTTCATTATTTTTTTCCCTTACTGCTGCCGCCAGTTTGTTGTATCTTCCTTTCTTCCTCATTTCTATTTTTCTTTATATATATATATATATATATATATATATATATATATATATATATATATATATATATATATATATATATATATATCCTTGCAACCTTCTGTTTCTCTGAGTTTAGTTGTTCTATATAATATTTCTTCTGTTGCTGCTTGTGATTTTAGTAGTATCTTAATTGGTCTCGTTGTTCCTTCTCGATATGGTCCCATTCTGTGTATTTCTTCTACTTCCTCTTCTAAGTTCTGCCTATCTTCGTTGTTTAGATTTTTTAGTAGGTCTTTGACTGATTTCATTTCTTTTTCTCTTCTTGGTCTATACTTTACATTTTTTTTTTTTAGTCCAAATATGATTACACTTTTTTTTCTGCAATTTCCCTATCTAGATTTTCTTTTTTCTTGAGGACTCCTGTGTGTGTGTGTGTGTGTGTATAAGTTGGACATTCTTGTTTGTCAGACCAAACTTTCCCCCAATTAGTCCAAGGTAGTGAGGATCAACAGAACTGTTCTTCCATTTATAATGTTCCTCAATTCTATTTCATCAAAAAAAAAATTTCAGCTTTTCAGAATCTGCTCTTGCATAATTTAATCTCTCTTTTTTTGTTGTCTTCCCTGTATCTTATCACATCCAATACTAATGTTACATTGTCACTTCTTCCCATTGGACTAAGGTATTGTATGCTGGGAGGGGATTTGGCTTCTTTATGAATACTAGGTCAAGCTATGATGGTTCTTCTTCCCTTTTGTACCATGTTGATTATTCCACCCAGTGATCCAGTGTATTCACCAGCACCTCCTCGCTCCACAATCCAGCATTACCTTTTACTTCCATCTCTCTCCAGTTTACTCTTTTACAGTTAAAATGTCCTACTAATAGTATTTTTCCATCTTTTCTTATCATATTATCTAAACACCTAATCACCTCCTTGCATTTCTTTATGTTTCTCAGTTTTCCATGTATTTGTCTTAGGTGGCACATATATAACTGATTTTTTTTTTTTTTTTTTTCCAGTTCCTGTCTTGATTGTTACTCCCATTGCTTCTGCCATGCCATCAACGTATTGCACTTCCTCCACACATATATTGTCACGAACCATTATTAGCACTCCTCCTCCCCCCTTTTCCCTTCCTGTCTCTTCTCCAGCTATTATATCCCTCTTCCTTAAAGGTAACATAGATCTCCACCTTCAGCTTTGTTTCTGCTATGCACATTACATCCAGTCTTTTACTTCAAATAACCTCTAACCTCCATCACACTGTATAACAACCCATCTATATCAGTACAAGCCACTCTTATAATTTCTTGCCTCTTCCATGACCTCCATCTTCGAAAGATATCACCTCTTCAGTCTCATGTCATAGAAATTCTTCTCTATCTCTGTCCTTTTCTTGTTTTTTTTCCTTAGCTTCATTTCTTGGCACTCTCTCCTTTTCTTTCTTTTCCAGGTTCATATCTCTTTTTATCGATATATTATTAAATTCAGTATCATCATTCAGTTTTCTTGTCATTATCTCCTCCACTGCCACCTGCAATCTCATTCTCACTTTCATTGGTCTCTTTCCCCTTTTGCTAAATCTTCCCAATTTAATCACTTCCTCCACTTCCTGGATTTTTTTTTTTCAGTCCAAAAATTAAGATACATTTTCTCTTATCCACTGTATCCCTCACTAGCTCTTCCTTCTCCTTAATTACTTGTATAGCAGTGTCCTTTGTCTTTTCCTGTATTTGCTTCTTTGCTATCTCTAAAAAAATTTCTTTTTCCTCTTCCTGCTCCTTTTTCCAGTCTTTTATGTAATTCCTCCAATTTGATTTCACCCATTCCATTCTCTACTTTATTCTCCCCATCCTGTATTTTCTTCTGTAGGGTCCTTAAGGATTTTTCATAATCACAACATGTAGCCAAAAGAGCAGCACTAGGCTCATGCTATCCTACCTCCTAATCCATTTCTATCAAAATTTTGCTGAAATTTATTTATGGTCTTTGCACACACTATTTCATCATCAAGTTTGTTTCATGCTGGTATACATCTGTGAGGAAAGCTATATTTCTCTTTCTTCTGCAATCACCACTTTCAGTTTTCTTCCATGTCCTCTAGTGCTCCTTATATCAAGTTTCACTTGATCATCTTTGCCCAGCTTTTCTATCCATATCAATATCCTATATAGTGCTATCATATCACCTCTCCCTCCTTTCCTCCAGTGTAGTTAGTCCCAGTTTTTCCAGCCTCTCTTCATAACTATATTCACTTAGATTTGTAGAGACTTTTGTTGCAGCTTTCTGGATTCTTTCCAGTTTCCTGATGTCTTTTTTTAGATTTGGTGACAACACTAATGCTGCATACTCCAAACGTGGACGTATCACTGTTGTTATCAACTTTTTATCATATCTTCATTGATGTATGTAAATGCTGCTCTGATATTTTTAAGTAGATTATAAGTTTCTCCTGTGATCTTGTTAATATGCTTTTCAAATGACATGCTGTTAGAAATGGTTACTCCCAGGTCCTTTTCTTCTCTCCTTTTATTAATTTTTTCATTTCCCAGGTAATAAGTACCTTTAGTTCTCTTAGCATTCCTTCCAAACTCCATCATGCTACATTTCTTAGCATTAAACTCCATGTTCCATTTCATTGACCATTCATGTATTTTCAATAAGTCTTAATTTAGTGATTCTTAGTCCTCCTGATTTGAGACTCTCCTCATGATCTTTGCATCATCAGCAAAGAGACATGTAGCTAGTTACTCCTTCTGGCATGTTGGTAACATAAGCAGCAAACATGATTGGTGATAGTACTGAACCTTGCAGGACCCCACTTATTACTTCTCTCCAATTTGACTTCTCACCTCTGACAACTGTCCTCATTTCTCTACCCATCAAAGTCAGTCATCCACCTTATTAATGAACCTTCCAGTCCTCTTATACTTTTCAGCTTCCATATTAATCCTGTGTATGGTACTTTATGAAAATCTTTTTTTAGGTCCAAGTATGTATATGCAATCAGCCCATCCATCTTTCTCGTTCATTATATCCACTACTCTTGAGTAAAACTTAACAATTTAGTTGTACAGGATCTCCCTTCCTAGAACCCAAATTGTTTCTCTGTTATCATTCTGTTCTCTTTCAGGAATTTCTTTCACCTGTTCTTGATTATTCTCTTGTAAATTTTTACTACCCAACTCATCAGTGATACTGGTCGAAAATTGAATAGTTTTTCCTTGTTCCCGACCTTCAAGATTAGGATAATATCTGCCCGTTAAAAGTCCGTGGGTAAAGTTCCTTCCGACAAGGTGGTGCTGATGATATTGTGGATCACCTTAGCTAGCTATGAGCTGCATTCTTTTAAAACCTAGTTTCATATCCCATCAGGTCCCATTGCTTTCCTTGCTTCCAGTTTATTCAAACTATTCTGAATTTCCTCTATTGTTGTTTTGACTTCTTCTAAACCTATCCTATTTACTGTACTTATCCTTTCTTCTTTGAACTCATTTTCTTTAGTGAACACAGAGTGGGAGTATTTATTGAACACTACAGCCATCTCCTTTGGATCTTCAGCTGTTTCTCCTTACACCTTTACTCTGCAGATATCTTCTTTGTGCTTTATCTTACTGTTGATATATCTGAAAAATAGTTTTGGTTGGTCTTTACATTTGTTCACAATGTTTCTTTCATAGTTTCCTTGTTCAACTCTACAAATTGTAACATAAGTATTCCTTTTAAATATATAATTGTTCCACAGGTCTAATTTCCTATTTTTCCTCCACTTGTTCCATGCTTTCTCCCACTTCAGTCTGGCTGTTAGCATTTCTTATTGTACCACTCTTTGATGAATGTATTCACCATTGCCCTCTTGGGTACCCATTTTTTTACTCCCTTATTGTATATTTTCATGAAGGTGGTCCTCTTGACTTCAATGTCATCTGCCTCCAGAACTCTCTTCTAATCTACTCTCTCAAACAAGCTCATGCTGTCCATAGTTTAACTACTCACTCCTGTGGTCTTCATTCCTCTTGCTTTTACTTTTATCTATTAAATAGAACTGTATTAGGACATTATCACTTTTGCTACTGGGCTGTATAGTTTAAGTCCTCAATAATTGTGTGTTCTTTTGTAAATATAAGGTGAAGTCTTGATGATAATTCATTTGCCCTGAATCTAGTGTGTTCTTGGATCCATTGTGTGAGGATGTTCTTAATGGCCAATTCTAATAGTTGGTTTCCCCATGATGCCTCACTGCCTTCAGTAGTACAATTTTCCAAAGAAACCTCCTTACAGTTAAATTTTCTCATTACTAATGTATCCTCACTTCCTCCAATATTAACTTAGATAGACATACTTTTGTGCTTTCTAATTTATTTCTTTATTCTTCTTCACCCCAAGAGTTGGTTTTTGGAGGAACATAGATCACAATAATACTGAGGCATCTTCTCAGGTTCCTTTTTAACTTCACTTCAAGCACCTCAGCATTGCCCTCCCCACTTATGGTTGACTCTACTGTTAGCTCTTTCTCCACTAGGTGCATCACACCTTGCTTGTTTTCTCTTTTTCTCAGTCATATATTGTATTTTCCACCACCAATCTCTATGACCTTCACATCACTCTCCAGTTTACTTTTAAAAATTCCCATTATTTCTTGTTTTTCTTCTTGTAAATAATGATTTAATTCAAACCTAGCTGACATTAAACCTAAAATTTAAGTTTCTGAAAGCAACTTTCAATTTGTCCGCTCGGCAGCCTCCTCTCTTATGCACCACTTCCTCAGCCTCATGTCCATGACCCTCCAAAAGAATTTATTTTTCTCTCCATTTTATTTTTATTTTATTTATTTTTTTTTTTTGCTACCCTCCTTACTTCATTTATTTTATCTCTCTCCTCCCTGGTCCTATCTTTCTTAATCCACATTTGTTTGTACTCCACTTTTCCCAATTTCCAGGCCTTATCTATTGCTTCCTTAGCTGCTAATTGAGACTGAAACCTTATTTTTATGGGACGTTGTTTACCCTCAACATACTTGCCCAATCTATGTATTTCTTCAACTTCCTCTGTCAACTCATTGTTCTCTTGTATTGTCTCCACCAGTTTTTCCACACACCTCCTTTCCTTCTTTGCTCTTTCAGTTCTATGCACTACACATTCCTTCAGGCCAAATACTATAACTGTTATTTTCTTATCCACTGTGTCTCTCACTAAATTTTCCTTTGACAACCTTTTCAGCTTAAAGGTTATCATTCACTTTCGTTTACTCTTTCACTATCTTAAAGAAATCCACTTTTTATCCTCATGTTCCTTTTTCTAAATTTCTTGCTTTGCATTTAATTCCTCCACTTTCCCTCACACTCTAGCTTTCAGTTTGTATAATGTCAGTTTTTTATGATCATAGTATGCACTCTTTCACATTGTTTTTTCCATTGCTAGGGCATCAACTATTTTCTCCAACTTTTCCATTCTCATATCTCTCATTTCACTCTCCAAATCAATTAACTTTTTCCTGATTACACTATGCCCAACTTTTTCTTCCTTGTCCCCGAACCCAGAGAAATCCCTTCTTACCAGTTTCGAGACCATTGGTGTGGGAGTACACAATCCTGAAGCAGACACTGTCTCTTTCGATTCACTCATATTGGCGAATATTGAGCTTAATTTCATGGCTAATCTTATGACAGGTCAGCACTGAATCTAGTGTGACCCCCCCCCCATCCAGGTACCCACAAATCAGAGTAAGCTCTCCGTAAGGAAAAGCAGTGTTCCTGACATCTGCTTTCTCTGCCGTCTGGTTTATGTATTTACCTGGTTCTATTTACCTAGTTGTATTGTAAAGGGTTCGAACAGGGCTCATTGTGTCCTGTGTCTGTGTCTCCATTTATCCAATTTTTCTTTAAAGTTATGCACATTATGTGCTGTAACAACTTCATTCGACGCATTCCACTTTTTCCCGTTCTATGTAGGAAACTGTATTTTCCAATATTCTTCACAGTGCCTCATCCTAATCTTCTTTACATGTCCTCTTCTCCATCTATCTTCTTCTGTCACCAGCACCAGGTCCTCCTTGTCTATTTTTCAATGCCATTTACTATTTTATACATTGTTATTAAGTCTATCTTCATATGTTAGGTCATTTGCATCTATCTTCTGGATCCGTTCTAATCTTCTTGTATCTTTTTTTAGAGTTCAGTGACAACATCACTGCTGCATATTCCAGCTTAGGACATATCATGCTCATGATAATATTTTTCATCAGATCTTTGTCCATGAATTGAAATGCCACTCTAATTTTGGTCATCATTTTATATACTAATTCAAATATCTTACTTATGTGTTTTTTGTGGGGTTCAGATTTGCCTGTATAATCACTCCCAGATCTTTTTCCTCTTTAGTCTTCATTATTTGTTCCTCTCCCATAAGATAGTTCCATACTGGTCTTCTCTTACTCTTTCCTAGTTCCATTATGCAACATTTCTTAGCATTGAACTCTAATTTCCACATCTTAGTCCACTCATAGATTTTGTTTATATCTTCCTGCAGCAGCAAATAGTCCTCTCAGGTTTTGATTACTCTTAGCAATGTTGCATCATCAGCAAACAAATTAATATAACTGTTTAACCCATTTTGAATGTCATTTACATCGACTACCTGAAACATAATGGGGAATAACACTGACCCTTGTGGCACTTCTACTTGTTACTTTACCCCAAGATGAGTATGTATCTCTGATCATAGTTCCCATCTCTCTGTCCTTTAAGTAATCCCTTATCCAATCTAACAAAGTTCCTCTCAGTCCTCCTATGCTCTCTAACTTCCAAAGTAGTCTGCCATGAGGGACTTTAACAGAAGCCTTTTTTTATGTCCAGGTATACTGTGTCCATCCATCCATCTCAGCTTTCTAATCCTTTTATTACTCTTGAGTAGAAACTTAATAAGTTCGACACACATGACCGTCCTGCCCTGAACCCATATTGTCGGATTGACATAACCTGTTCTTCCAGATATTTAACCCATTTTCCTTTGATAATTATTTCACATGACTTCCCCACAACACTTGTAAGTAACACAGGTCTGTAATTCAATGGCTCGGTTGACTTTTCTCCTTTAAATATTAGGATTATGTTAGCTGTCTTCCATTCTAGTGGTACTCTCCCTTCTTTTAATGAACTTGTATTCATTTCCCAAATTGGATTTATCAGTTGCTCTTTACATTCTTTTAATGCCCAACCTGATACACCATCCAGCCCCATTGTTTTTCTGACATCCAAATTATTTAATAATCTTCCAATATATTCTTTGTTTGTTATGATTTCCTACAATCCTGGGCAATGCAATGTCCTATTTGGTTCTGCAAAATCCTCTTTTTTCAGTGAACACAGTTTTGAAACTCAATCATTATATCACTCATTTTCTTTGCTGTTTGGTATGTCTTCCCTCCTTTAATTATTTTTTCTAATGTTTCCTTATTCTTCATCTTACCATTTATAAATTTGTAGAAAAGCTTGGGTTCATCTTCGCTTTTTTGTACCACATTAATTTTTTATCATGTGGACTTTTCACGGGAATTTATGGGCTAAAGAGGATACTTTTTAAGGTACCTCCTATCTCACAGCCCACCCACTAGGAAACCATTGTCCTGAATGAGGAAGCCCAACCTACACTTGGACTGTGGACAGGATTCGAACCATGCGCTTGGAAACCCGCGAACCCCAAAGCACGCATGGTTCCACTGTACCATGGCAGCCCCATTCTTTCTTCCTCTCTACTTACTCTAATATATTCATTTCTCGCATCCTTATACTGCTGTCTGTTGTTTTCAATTTTTTTTTTTTTTTTTTTTTTTTTTTTTTTTTTTTTTTCTTTTCTTCCAAGCTCTATCTTTTGCTTTTTCAACTTCTATACATCTGGCATTGTACCAAACCTGTATATTTTTCTTTACTCTATAAATAGGTACGTATTTCTTCACTTCATTATATTTCTGTAGGAACATTTCATATTTCCCCTTTATTGTCCTGTTCATAATGTTACTCCATTCAATATCAGCAAACAAAATTTTAAACTTTTCAAAATCTGCTCTTGCATAATTTAATCTCTTTTCTGTAATCTTCTCTGTATCTTATCCCATCCTCCTCCTGTACAGGCAACCCCCACTTAACAAACAGGTTAGGTTCCTAAAAAAAAAAGTTTGTTAAACGAATTTTCGTTAAGAGAACCAATTATAACAAGTTTGACCCCTGACTTGAGCTTTCATTGAGAGTAAACAAAGCGAAAGTGCATCATAGTACAGTGAAAGCTTTAATGAAAGTAAAAAATATGAAGTTAAACATTTAGGCAGTTTAATTTAAGTCATTATAATGTACACTAATGTATGTATGTACGTAACTTTATAATGTTGATGATCTTAAATTTATGAAGGGAGGGAGAGTGAAATGGGAAAGATACTAACCGGCAACCTGTGGAATGTAAACAAAGGACGCATCATTGTACTGCATACAAAACTTATGTACCACATTTCCACAAGGCTTTCCATTTTATCCATTGTAGAGTCACGAGTTCAGGTGGTTCTTTTAGCTTGCAAGGAAGGTATGGTCTCACCACCCTTCTTAAGGGGGCCGTCCAATTTAGAGATTGAAAAAATGTGAAAAATTATGTTTTTTGTGAAAAAAAATATATAGTAGGTATACATGTTAGCTATTATTTCACAAAGTTTTATGGTGAAACGCGCACTGGTTTCCGTTTAAATGCCATTTAAAGGTCACGTACTCAACCACGTGAGTTTGTTTACATCAGCAGAATCAAGTTTTTTTTTTTTTTTTTTTTTTCCCCTCTAAAAACTACGAAAAAAAGCCAAAAATCTTAACTTTTTTTGGTGAACATGATACGGCAACACTGAAAGTCTATGAGTGACGTCAATCAAGGCACCAGTGAGACTCAGTAGGGGGAAAGCTATTAGAGAGAGAGGTTGTTGCTGTGTTTCTCGCTATCTGCCCTTCACTCTGCTAAGCAGCATATAATTTATTTACTGCATCCTGCTTTTCACCTACTGCCAACCATGGGATGGGTATCTAAGAGGAATAAGCAGAGGAAGGACGCCTGGAATATGAGTATGGAAGCGCAAAGAATAAAAAGAGCGTGTTGAACCTGACACCTCAAATGCTCCAGTACACATCCTTGCGTCACCCACCACCGCCACACCACAACCCACCACATCTCACACAGAACAAAGACAAGGAAATGAAGAAGAAAAGGCCTCATTACTCACAATTAGAGAAGCTCTTCTACAAAATATTGAGAAAGGAAATGAAGATGTGGAAAGTGACGACGAGTTTGTCATGCTGACGAAAAGGAGGCTGAAAAATCTTCTTTCCTCTCGTTATTCATGCCCAGATCCTGCCTTTCACTACAGTTTGGAGCCTGATGTATACGAGAATACCATAACTATGCACTGCACAACATGCAACTTCAAGAACACATCACAACCAGAAAAAGTGAGAGCTGGAGGTCGGAAGAAAAACCTCTTCAGGACCAATATATCATTAACAGGAGGTGACTAGAAGCCTCATATACATCCAATTGTATTATGATATTGTAGAAAATAAAAAAGAACATAGAGTAAACCTGAATAAACTTCCTAGTGTGTTATAACAGGATCGAGATCAATCGATAAACTTTATTGGCCCGTATCTCAAAACATAAGTTATTCCCCTTCTAAAATCTATTTTAAAGCCAATTTTAGCTTGATTTCAATGAAACAAAAACTAAAAAGGAGAAGAATACTTCTTCTTTCAATTCACATCACTATTTTCTTTTTATATATGTGACCTATAATTTTGTATTAATATTTTTTGTCAAAAAAAGTAAAAAAAAAAAGATTTTGAAAAAATATTCATAAAACAAAAACGAGATGAAATGAAAAATCTAATGACGTGGAAACCTTTCACATTATAACGTGTCTTTGCCACAGAAAAATGAAGGTTATGAAGCAAATGATAACGCCGGAATAACACACATAAATTTTAGTTGCAGTTGTAATTGCATGGCAGGGTTGGGGATTAGAATGGGGATGAATGTCTAATAATGATGTAGCTACATGTTCCCAATACTTCACAACATAAAAATCAGTGTTTCATGCATATTTACCGGAGATATGAAGCACCGATATAATACCGATCTAAATCGGACGCTCCCCTTAATAGAGTCTGCTGACTTGAAAATAGTAAAGACAGTAGATGAAGTCAAGCTTGCCTCTCTTGTCTGTGAATAATATCCAGCTTCACTTCGAGAGTAAGAGACTTGCTGGTCTTCGTAGCAATGCTAGGCGACATTGCAGGGCGTTTTGGTGGTATGTTGAGCGAGGGAAGACGAGCTTCTGCTGACACTGTTATTTGTTTTGAACTAGGGGGGAGTGAGTGGTGTGCGTGTTGTCCACGAGAGAGGTGCTGGTGTATTCAAAAGCTTGTCGGCTTGCGTGATACGGCAGGGCTTTCAAACTTGAAAAAAATTACCTGGATAAAATTTTGTTAAAGTGAGTTTAGTGTTCGTTAAACGAGCAGATGGTAGTAAGAGGAAACGTTCGTTGTAGTGAAATTTTGTTGTGTGAACCTTCATTAAGCTGGAGCTGGGGTTGCCTGTATTTCCAAGTCTAATGTTACATGATCACATGTTTCCATTGGACTAAGGTATTGTATGCTAGGAGGGCACTCTGGCTTCTTTGTGAATACTAGGTCAAGTAGCAGCGGTTCCTCTTCTCCCCTGTACCTTGTTGACTTTTCCATCCACTGATCCATTGTATTTACCATATTCAACTGTAACACCTCCTTGGTCCATTGTTCAGCATTACCCATTACTTCCATCTCTCTCTCCAGTTTACTCTTTTAGAGTTAAAATGTCCTTCTAGTAGTATTCTTCCATCTCTTCTTATCATATTATCAAAGCACTTAATCACCTCTCTTTGCATATTCTTCTATTCCTCAGTTCCCCATGTAATTTGTCTTAGGTGGCACATACGTAACTATGATTTTTTTTTTTTTTTTTTTTCCCCATTTCCTCTGTTTTGATTGTTCCTCCCATTACTTCCACCATACCAACACCATATTGCACTTCCTTCACACATATATTGTCACAGACCATTATTAGCACGTCTCCTCCCCCTTTTCCTTCCTGTCTCTTCTCCAGCTATTATATCACTCTTATTTAAAGCTAACTTGGATCTCCTCTTTTAGTTTTGTTTCTGCTATGCACATTACATCTGGTCTTTTTTTCTTTCAAATAATCTCTAAACTCCAACACGCTGGATAACAACCCATCTATATTAGTATAAGTCACTATTAATTTCTTGTCTCTTCCATGACCTCCTCCTCCTTCCATAGATACCACTTCTATAGTCTCATATCTAGAACCCTCCAGTAGAAATTTTTTTTCTTGATCTCCGTCCTTTTCTCGTTTTTTCCTTTGCTTTATTTCTTAGCACTTTCTCCTTCTCCCTCTCTTCCAGGTTCATATCTCTTTTTATCCATATATCCTTAGATTCAGTATCATCAGCCAGCTTCCCTTTTCTTATCATAATTTCTTCCACCACCACTTGTGATCTCATTCTTACTTTCATTGGTCTCTTACCCCTTTCACTAAATCTTCCTAAGCTAATCACTTCTTCAACTTCTTGGTCCAACTCCTGTGTGCTGTCCTGGACCTGTTTGATAATAGTTTTAGTCAATTCTCTCTCTTCTCGCTTTCTCACAAACTTGTTTGGATTTTTTTTCCTTCATCCCAGGAATTACGATACATTTCCTCTTATCCACCATATCCCTCAATAGATTTTCTTTCTCCTTAATTACTTGTATAACAGTGTCCTTTGTCTTTTCCTCAATTTACTTCCTTACTGCCTCTGAAAATTAAACTTTTTCTTCCTGTCTCTGTTTCCATGCATTTCATAATTCCTCCAATTTGCTTTTTACCCATTCCATTCTCTACTGTATCTTCCCAGTCCTGTATTTTTTTTCTGTAGGCTCCTTAAAGAGTCTCTGTAGTTGCAACATGTAGCCTTTAGTATATTGTTTTGTTTCTTATCTCCTGCATTTCCTCCTTCATCTCTTGATTTATTTCTCTTACTTTCTCACATTCTTCTGATCTCACTTTTTTTTTTCAGTGTTTTCTTTTATCAATTTGTCTTGTTTTTCCATCATACTTGACATCACCTTCTTCATTTATCTTATCTACCTTTCCATGTTTATCAGCCTCCTCATATTACCTCTCCTCTCTAAATCCAGAAAAATCCTTGTCCATATTATCATCACCCAGTCTTTTCAGTCCAACAGGTGTTTCAATAAGCCTTTGGTTTTCAAAACATGTTGTTCGTTTTAGTCCTATACGTTTGGCCACACCACCTAGCTCCACCTCTCTTTCCATTTTTCCATTCTATACGGTATCCAAATCTTATTTATTTGGGAGACGGGAACCCTATGGCTCCCTACCCCCCTGTACATATGTCAAAGATCAGGCTCCAATGCGTGCAGAAGTGCTTTCCCTGGGAGCTGTTTTCGCACGTGCCACACTCTATCAAAAGCTTTTGATGTGTCTAACGCGACAGCAAAAGTTTCACCAAAATATCTAAAAGAGGATGACTAAGACTCAGTAAGGAAAGCCACAAGATTATCAGTAGAGCAGCCTTGACTGAAGCCATACTGGCGATCAGAGAGAAGATTGTGAAGTGACAGATATTTAAGGATCTTCCTATTGAGGATATATTCAAAAACTTCAGAGAAGCTAGAAATTAAATCTATAGGATGGTAGTTTGAGGGATTAGAACGGTCAGCCTTTACAGGAACAGGCGGAATGTGGCAGACTTCCAGCATGAAGAAAAAGTAGAAATCAATAGTTGAAAGAGTTTGGCCAGGATAGGTGCAAGTGCAGAAGCACAGTTTTTGAGAACAATAGGAGGAACCCCATCAGGTCCATAAGCCTTCCGAGGGTTTAGGCGAGCGAGAGCATGGAAAACATTATTACGAAGAACTTTATTTGAAAGTATGAATTCGTCAGAGGGAGGGACAAGCCCAGAATCATCCATGGTGGAGTTCTTAACAAAGGTTTGAGGGAAGAGTTCAGTTGGTGCGATCAGGATGAAATAAAATTGGGAAAGATGTAAAAATAAAGTTATTGGAAATGTTTATGTTCAGATGCCAGAAGTCTCAAGGGGAGGTGGAATTTGAAAGATTTTGACATTTTCTATCTATGAAGGAGTGTTTGGCAAGTTGAAGAACAGACTTGGCATGATTCCAGGCAGAAATATAAGGTGCATGAAATTCAGGTGATGGATGATGCATGATGGCAACTTTTATGGACCACTATTCAATATAACAACTATGAACTCATTTCCTAATAGTATTGTTATTGTCTGCTCGGATATTTTATTCCAGGTGACATTTATTCATTAACTCCAAAAGAAAATTTGTTACCATCCAATTGATAATTTCGTATTCCCACAGAGCAACTAGGAACTCCTTCACAAGACTTTATGTCCAGATTACAGCCAACTGTTCGCAACTATGTTGAAAACCGTCCTCGCTACCCTGGCTACTCCTTTGATCGTCTTTTCCCTGATGTTCTTTTTCCTGCCGAGTCTACTGATCACAATCGCCTAAAAGGTAAGAAGGATATAGAAAGAACAGCTACTTTGGATTTCAGTTTGTACATCCTTCAAGGGATATGTAAGTTATCAGGATGCCTAGCAATTTTTCAAATACTGAAGTTTTCAAGTAATTGTAAAAGAAATTTAAAAGCTAAAATTCAGTTTGAAAACACACACACAACATAACACAATGTCATTAAAATGTTATAAACATGTGCATGTAACAAAATTATCCTAAACATCTTGCTATTATTCTTCCACCCTACCTAATCATGAAATTTGTAAGCTCTTGTTACTTTGTAGGATTCCATCCATCTTGCCCATAGCCATCCTCAGGCTGGGCCTTTTGGAACCTCTGGTCTCTCTCTCTGCTGTCTGCTACCTCTACTACTGACTTTTCTCACAACTACATGACTGAATATATTCTAGATTCTGTTACATTTTTTATCAAAAGTTATTTCCATAATAAGGTCAAAATCCCGATACATTTTTACACACATGTATAGTAATACCATTCATGCACATGACCCTCCCACAGGGTATAAAGGGAAAGTGAGAGGTACAAGTAAGTTCCCACAAGTCATCTCATATATCCCCTCATTTGCACAGTATCTCAATGGGTGCCACTCTTGTCTTTTCTGTTTGGTACTGTAGCAGCCAATATCTTCATCTCTGTCACCTTTCCCTCACCCGTGGTCACAGTCTCCTTAATGTTTATAACCTTTTCCTGTGTGGGTCATGTCTGCTTGGGACTTCTCATCCCATCTCAAAACAAAGCTGCCACTCTTTATGTGGTGTCATGATCCGACTCAATAGTTGCATCAGTGGCAGGTTCTTCCCTATCACTGGCCTGGCCACCGACTTCAATGTAGAACTCCTCATCCTTTTCATCCATGATTGCTTCAGCTTGTTCTTCCTGGTAAGTGTGGGGATGAAGATCCTTTCCATGGCAGGGAACTCTGTCAACTTCTACCGCTTGATGTGACAGGACTCTTGTTATTGTGCCTTTCCCGTGTTGCTCGTCACACCAAACGTTGAGAGGCCTCACCCACACTTTGTCTCCAGCTTGGTATGGGCCTTCAATTTCTGGCTCCCTCTTCTTACAAAGTTCCATTTCATGGACTCTTACTTGGTACTGATACAACATGTTCTCTGGCGCTGTTGACGGCATGAAGTCGTCCTGAGGCCTCAAGTTGTAAAGATACACCACCTGTGTCACAGAACAGCCTTTCCTCATGGCAATGACCTTCACTGTGTGATGACATCTTTCGATTATGCCATTGCCAGATGGCCCATGAGCACAGCAAAAGCAGAGATGCACAGACCATCTTTTTGCAAACTCAACAAACACTTGGTTGCAGAAGGCAGTATCATTGTCCGTTAGTAGCTCCTCAAGCGCCCTGCACTCATAGAATACTGCTTTCAGCTCCATGATCATGCATTCGCTGGTCTGGAGCCTCAGCTGGCGCCAGACAGCAAAACACAACAGCCTGCAGTTGATGAGAGTTAGGTAGTGTTTGCCACTACAATGAGTTTCGTCCATGGCCAGTCTGTGCCACACCTTCTCTACACTCAGGTCTCGTTTCTGCCATTTCACTGGTGCTGGATCAATAGACAGGCACACATCACAGTTAGTGAGAACAGCACACACCTCCTGCTTGATGACTTCAGGAATTACTCTCTTCACGAAGTAAAGCATGCGTTTTACATCCGGATGACCAGTAGCATGGTGTATTTCCTTGATCTTGTCAGTGGTAGTTACTTTGCTGCTGCTAGCAGCGCACACAGGATGTTCAGCTGCAGGGCGGGCGGCAGAAGCTCTCAACCAATGCTGTGGCACACGCATCAGCCTGTCTGCCTTGTCAATTGAAAGTACTAAGATAACAGACAGCTGAAGGTCACACTTTTCAATCAGCGACATTACTATTCCAATACTCCTTCAAATGAGCATCTCGCTTGCCACTTTGGTCTTAGTCTACCTCTTCCCAAGATGGCATCAGATATCCAGCGCAGTACTGTTGACGAGTCTGTGAGCACTTCCACCTTCTTGACCCTTCAGGCCAGTGCCAGGTTAAATCCATTAATGACAGCATCTAACTATGCCTTATTGAAATGGCTCGATTCGTCTTTACACATCCAGCTGGCGTCTTCAACAATGCTTCCGTTTATCTCAATAGCCACACAAAGTGCTATAGAGCTGGCATCCACCCAAACTTTGGCTTCGTTACTGCTGGCATCCCATTGTCCTCGCATGGGGATCATTGTTCCTGACCTCTTGGACAACTTCTTTGAGAAGCATTCATATTTCTCCATCAATGATTGCATCATCCCATCTTTCTGTGACATCATTGGCCCTTCGCTTGATGAAGGCCATTGCCACCTGCAGCCAGCTGCACACAGGGTAGTGGCCAACCAGCTTGCCACAGTAGGAGAAAACAGACCTCCGCATGAGCTCGTTAGGCACGTCAGCCACTTCATTGTCTCTCTTCCAAAACTGGAAGAGTCCTTGCTACCCCCAGACCCTGAGGCCTAGCACTTGTGCGCCATCAACAAGTAGTTCGGGTGGTTTGCTCATCAGCCCAAAACTCTCCAAGTGCGCTTTCACATAGCTAGCCTTAACAATGTCCTCCTTTATAAAGATGTCATCAATCCACACTGATGTTCCTCACCTTACAACAGGGTTTTGAGAAAGTATGTAGTTCAGGACAGCCTTCATCACCAATGGAGCCACTTTGGGGCCAAAACCCAGTCACATCAGACAGTATTTTTGGTCTTTAAAGCACACTGTCTTGTAAGGCCATAGTGATGGGTGAATCATGATCTGCAGGTAAGCCTTGGCGAGGTCAGTCACGGATGCGTTCACACCTTGCCTTCGTCACTCCTATAGTCTATTTGCACACACATCACTGTCTACTGTGGAGGCTTGCATGTTGTGTTCAGCTCCTGGAAATCCATCACGGGTCGTACTTTCTTCTTGTTCTCCTGTATGAGTGGTATGAGGCGCTTCGCTGGTCCATACTTGCTCTCAACGTATGACAGTAACCATCCATCAGCTATCCATTTCTTGAGCTCTTCTTCATAAAGTTTCCTTGCATCCCACCTCACAGAATAGGCCTCCACTTGATTCTGTAAGACACTTGGCTCCTTTTTCTCGGCCCACTTCCATGCTGCAGTCCAGTAATTAGCTTCAGGATTATAGGTAGCACAAAAGTCTCGCTCATCAATTCCCATCGTGGTGTAGGCAGCCACACATGTCACAGATTTATTGGTGTTGAAGCATGCTTCACCTTGTTCATTAACTGTCACTCCTCCGAGGGCTTTTATTCTGGCCATTCTAAGGATGAATGTATATCCAAGGGGCTTCCTGGTAGTCACACACACTTGCAGTTCTACAGCGGCCAACGCACCACATTGAAGGCTCAGAAGGCCAGTCCACTCACACTGCCACTCTTTCCCACTCACAGTGACCATGCTGATTACATCCTTTGACCACCTTGCAGCAGGACATATGCGTGATGCCCATGGAACACCCTGTGTCCACCAACACACGACGCTGCACATTCCCAACATTCACCGAAGCACTTAGCAACACCACATTCACTGACTGCTGCGAGAGGAGGCTGGCATTGATGCCTCCTCTCCACGCTTGTTTCTTAAGCAGGCGGATGCAAAGTTGCCAAGACCGCCACAACGATAACACCTCACTCTGAGTCGGGGGCATCTTGGACCACTGGGCCCTGCCCCACCACATGTATCACTGTGATGGTGAGCTAGACAGTCTCTGGCAAGATGATTTTGACTATTGCACACGAAAAACCGTGGATGCTTAACAGCTGCACACTCCTCGATGCTCTGTCTCACCGTGAAAACACTGCTGACAAAACAAAACAAAACAGAATTTTTCTATATACAGTTTGTCTCATCTTCCTCAACCAGCCTATATTTTTAAAAGACAACACTGCTGACAAAACAAAACAAAACAAAATTTTTCCATTACTAGCAGCACCTTACATTTAGTCAATATGAATAAAAACTACACAGCAATCATATTGAAAGGACATGGCTTCAATAGAAAATACAGGCTATGGATATTGAAGATGTGTTTTACTGCTGGGCATTCTTAGCAAAAGGATTGCACTGCTTCTATAAACTGAGCACATTTGAAATTTGCATAGAATGAAATGTTATTCTTATTACCCTTTTCAGTTCGATTAACAAATGAGGAGTGTATAATGGTCTTACTGAATAGTTACTGCAATGGCAGTGCCAACAGTATCTCTTATGCTTACTACTTTGGTCTAAGTTTCAAATTATTTATCTTTTCTATTGATTTGATATGAATACAAATGTACATACATAGTTGGTTTGATTATTGAACTGATTATAAAAAAATAATGTTTCACTTAATTGTGAATTTACTTTCAAATAAGTGAATTAAAGGTTAATAAACTTATTGGAATATGAGCCAATGCATTTTAAATGACATAGGTTTTTTTTTTTTTTTTTCTGATATGGTTTTGTGTTGCTGCTACAAAAGCCTCTCCTTTGACAGAAGAACATCCTGTGTCATCATTTATTACCTTTTATAAATTATTATATGTGTGTGTTTGTGTGTGTGGAGGGGAATGGCATTGAGTACTATTTTGATGCTAACCAAGTGGCTATTGTAGCAAATGTTGACAACATGGAATATACCATTTCTGCACCATTGTAAACAAAAGAACAGTATATGTTGATGTTCTTGTTACATCATTCAATTTTATTGTATTGCTGAGGATCTAGCTGGATTTAATGATGAATTGCAGCAGTACAAGAGGAATAACTTACTTGAGACTGGCCACTATCTACCCATCTGGCTGTTGAAGAGAGTAGCAGTGGTGTTGGTGTAGTGCAGATGTACTTACATGAAATGTATGTTTGTAGGATGCAGGCACTTCAAGTGCACTTAATGACTTTTCACAACAAGCACATAAGATATAAACACTTGTGTCTTTACTGTGAGTGGAAAGTGACTAGGGAGGCAGCCACGGGATATTTTAGGTAACCACAAAGCTATCTCAGGAAGTTAATGGGTACCCAAATCTTTCTCATTGTTGTTGAAAACCTTACAACTTAAAATTGTAGATGTCAAGGATATCCTTTATTATTTTCTCCATTTTATGCAGTCATTACACTTCTCAGTTCACAACTGAGAGATTCTAAATTTGAATTTGAATCATGAGCTAGCCAAAAAAGCCAATTTTAGAATATTGTTGTCACTCCAACACCAATTGTTGTGGTGATGTCTGGTGTGCTTCTCACTGATGTCTGGTTCCTTTGCTGCTGCTACTGTTGATGCTGCTGCTGCTGAGTAGAGGAAAAGAAACAAGTTGCTTTCCTTAACCCAAACCCAATATAAGAGAATCTATGGACAACTGCTATAAGAATTATTTAGACCAACAGCTTGTGTCTAAACTGTTTTCACTTTACGTCAGTAGTTGGCAGAAGCAAGTTGACCGAACACCAGTGAGGACACCAGACATCACCACAACAGTATATCTTCTTTCCCACTGAAGTCCATGTTCATCAAGCAGTCAATTATTTTGGCTGAGGAGTTGTTACCTTGTTTTTCTGGCAAGAATGGAAGGTTTAGGTCCTATCTTTTGTTTGTTTATGCATACTGTTAATGTGTATCTATTAATGTGCTTTGTTCAAATGATCAGAAATGGTCTACACCACACTGAAGTATAAATAAGGCAATGTAGAAAATACCAAAGATCTTTATAGTTTAGGTAAGTAAAAAGATTTTTGCACTTAATCCATAATATGAATATTCATCATTGTTATTGAAACAAATGTGAATCCCACAGCAAGCCAAGCTCGTGATCTCCTGTCTCGCATGCTGGTGATTGACCCAGAACGCAGGATAAGTGTGGATGAAGCACTCATGCACCCTTACATCAATGTTTGGTACGATGAGGCTGAGGTCAATGCTGTGAGTATTAATGCCCATGTAGAAGCTTGAGAGAGATGCAGCTTTAATATGAATTAGAACACACACACACACTGACACACACACGAGAGACACGGTGGAGGAAGGACACACTGGCGCCGTTCCGACAATCAGCTGATCTTCATTACATACCGGTTGTACAGTTTTTACAGTGGCCTGGGCAGGTAGTGTGGACTCATTTTTTTTCATGCAATCAATTATTAAGGAATGATGAGTGAAAAAGAGATTCCATCAAAATACAGACATGAGATTAGAGAAGGAATGAAAGCTGATGATGACTATGCTGGTGAGGGTGAGCGTGTATTCGAAGGTTTCTATACGACGACTACTTCACTACTAAAGAGAGTGTTAAATATTGAATATAAACTAGATAAATTGATAAAGGAGAATATGGAAATGAAAGTGAATGAAGAACAGGATAAAGAGTTTATAAAACTGAGAGAAAGGATAAAAAAAGTGGAAGAAAACGAAGCTAGGCTAAGAGAGGAAAATGAAGAACTAAAAAAGGAAGTAGCTAACTAGTAACTACAAAAAGCAGATGGAAGAAGGACTCGGTAAAGCCGAGAAAGAAAAAGAGACGCTGAAAGATCTAGTAAACAAGGAAGAGGAAAGAGTACAGAACGTGATTAAAAAAAAAGTACAAGCATGGAGAGTCCAAGGTAAGAAAGATAAGGCTGATTTTCAGGAGGTCATTCAAGAACAACTTAAAGAAAAAGAAGAAAATATGACAAGCAAAATTATAGGAGTTCTCAAGACAAAAGAAAATTTAGTTAGAGAAATTGCAGAAAAAAGAAGAGTGTAGTCGTATTTGGAATAAAAGAAAAAATATAAAATATAGACCAAAAGAGAAAAGAAGAAATGAAATCAGTCAAAGACCTACTGAAGAATCTAAACGACGAAGATAGGCAGAACTTGGAAGAGGAAGTAGAAGAAATAAACAGAATGGGACCATATCAAGAAGGAAAAACGAGACCAATTAAAATACTACTAAAATCACAAGCAGCAACAGAAGAAATATTATATAGAACAACAAAACTTAGAGAAACAGAAGGCTGCAAGGATATCTATATAAAGAAAAATAGAAATGAGGAAGAAAGGAAGAGATACAATGAACTGGCAGCAGCAGTAAGGGAAAAGAATAATGAAAGGTCAGAAGAGGAGGAGAAGGCATTTTTTTGGAGAATTCTAGGAGACAGGATAAGGAAATGGTATATAAACGAGAATGAAGAGAAAAAAGTGGAACAAGTTTAACTAAAAATGATAAAGGCAAAAGACTAAAAATGATGTATACGAACATAGACGGGGTTTTATAAAATAAACTAGAATTAAGAGATTACATAAAGAAAGAAAATCCAGATATTGTATGCCTGGCTGAAACAAAACTAAACAAGGCTATCAAAATAGACTTGGATAACAGGTATAATGTATGGAGAAGAGACAGAGTGGGTAAAGGAGGAGGAGGAGTCATGATTATGTTAAGGAAGGAGAGTGATAAACCAAATGGAATGTGGGAAGGAAAAGCAGAAGTATTGCATATTAAGATGCATATTAATAAAAAAGAGTTAACAATCATTGTAACATATGTGCCACCAAAAACAAATTCATGGACCAATCAAGAATATAATAATAATAAAATAATAATAATAATATACGGTTTATTAATTTGGCAGTGCCACAAAAAGTTTACACTGAAAATGTACAGGGGGGGGGGGACATTAAAACAATGAAATCCTTAACCTAACTATGACTCTAACTTAACCAAGAATTAACTTATTGATTTAATTGATTTATATATTTATGGCTCGCACCATAGTGGGCACCGCGCTAAGGTGGTACCAGTTCGTGCGCGGTGCTCTTAAGGGCGCCACGCGATTCTGGTGTTGGGTGGCGCGGGCAGGGAGAGGCACGTCTGAGGGTAGCAGGTGGCGGAGACATGGATGATGCAGCAGCCCTTCCCAAAATTTTTCCAAGGCTTCCTGGTGTCTTGTGGCCAGCCTCGGCAGACTCAGGCAGGTCAGGGCGTCCTCATAGGACCTGTAGGCAGGCCCAAGGATGACCCTGAACGCCCTCTTCTGAACCCTCTCCAGCTGTTGCCGTTGTGTGAGGTTCAGGGAGGAGGACCATGCTGGGGAGGCATACATGAGCTTAGGGAGTATAAAGGTGAGGTACACTCCCTTCAGCTCATCTGCTGGTGCACCCAGGGACCTGAGTCGGCGCAGCATATAGATCTTGTATGAGGCTGACCTGATGATGGTGGAAACATACTCCTTCCATGATAATTGATCATCCACCAAGACACCTAGAAGCTTGGTGCTGCGGACCACCTGGAGGGAGTGAGGGCCCACAGATAGCTGGGGAGGGGGGACTGCTGCTGTGGAGATACAAATGTGCATCACCACGGTTTTGGTGTGGTTGATGGTCATTTTGTTGTCCTCCGTCCACGTCTGTAGTTGGTTAAGAGTGGACTGAAGTGCTGAGAAGTCTGGGTTGGTGTTGTTTACGGGTAAGTCCATGGTGCAGTCGTCCACATACATCCAGTGGTGGGGGGTGTGGATGAGAGCATCGTTGATAAGGATGAGGAAGCACTGAGGACCCATCTTGGTCCCCTGAGGGACCCCACATGTGAGCTGTTGGAAAGAGGAGACAGAGCCCTGATAACGAATGGCCTGACGCCTTCCCGTGAGGAAGTCTGCCAGCCACACTATCAGGTAGGGAAAGAGACCCAGAGTGATGGCTTTCTTTATCACAACAGTGTGATCAACAAGATCAAAGGCCTTTCTGAAGTCCACAAAAGCAATAGCTAGAGAAGTGTTGCGTTTGTCCAGGTGGCTCTGGACGAATTCCAGGAAGCTGACAAGGTAGTGAGATGTGGAGGTGGATTTAATATTACCAAATTGTTGTGTGTCAATAGAGTTACAAATTTTGTTATAGGCCCAGTCGAACACAAAATCTTCACAGATAAGGCTGGGTATAGGGGTGATGGTGACTGGTTTTAGATAATTCAGTGACTGTGGATTGGAAGTTTTGGGGAGGGGGGTGACGTAAGATGTCTTCCAGTCATCGGGGCAGGAATGTTGAGAAAGGGAGGCGTTGATGATAGAGCAAAGGGGTGTGGCAAGTTCTGGGGCAAATTCTCTGTAAATTTTGATGGGGAGGTCAGTGTGAGTGGTGGATCTGTTTAGTTTAAATTTAAGAAGCTTCCTGTAAACATCAACCTCCTGGACAGGGGGTGGATGGGAGGGGGCAGGGAGGTAGGCTGGGAGAGTAGTAGAGTGAAAGGGAGGGAGTGTCTGACAGATCGCAGCGAAGTGACCGTTAATCTCTTTGGCCGCGTTGTCAGATGAAAGGTGTGAAATACAGGGAAGAGAAGAGGCTTGTTTTTGTAAACCACACAAAGACTTAATCTTGTACCACTGTCTGTTGTTAGCAAGCTTGAGATGGTGAATTTTGTCTGGGTAGTAGCTTGCCTTGGCCGTTTTGATCTCCTTGATAACTCTGTTCCTTAATCTCCTGTACTGGTCAGGGCTAGAGTGGAAAGCCCTGTCACGCTGACGAAGGAGTCGTTTGATGCAGGGCGTCATCCAAGGGGCATCAGATAGGTCCACTGTGATGTTCTTGGCGGGCACGTGGTGGTGGAAGGCTTCCGTTGTGGTGGTGAAGTAGTTCCGCCATTTTGTGTGAATGTCTTCCTCATCCAGTACCTCGGTCCATGGGTGATGTGTCAGCCACTGCCCAAATTCCCTCATGGCGGAGTCAGGCATGGGCCTGTGGGATCTGGTGACAGTTGACCTGGGAACCGAGGTGGTGGGGGTGGGTGTCCACAGGATGGAGAGGTGGGTGCTGCGTCCCATGGGTGGGGAGTGGCTTGGGAGGCGAGTACTGTTGGCTCAGGTCTGTCATGATAAGGTCGAGGGTGGACTGGTGGTGGGTGGGGAAGACATATAAAGACATGATAGATGACACAATAAGGAGTCTAACGAGAATCGTTAAAGAAAGGAGAAAAGTGATATTAGTAGATTTCAACTGTAAAGAAGTGGACTGGGAAAATTATGAAAGTGGTATAGGGGAAGAAGCGTGGGGAGAAAGATTCTTGAACCTAATGATAGACAATATGATGGACCAGAGAGTAAAGGAATGCACAAGATTCAGAGGAAATGACAAGCTGGCGAGATTGGACCTAGTTTTTTACAAGGGGTATACAAATGAATGATGATATAAGATATGAGTGCCCATTGGGAAAGAGTGACCATGCAATATTAGAAATAGATATAGAAGAGGGAAAGGAAGATAGAGACGATTCATACAAAGGAGACCAATTAAATTACAGAAAGGTTGATATTGAGAATCTCAAGAACTATTTTAAGGAACGTAGACTGGGAGGAAATGGAAAACTCAGAGACAATGCAAGACAAATATAATTTATTTTTGGAAATATACAAAACAGGAGTCAGGGAATATGTCCCGAAATATAGACCTAAAAAAAAAAAGAAAGAAAGATTGGTTTAATGCAAGGTGTGCTGGGCAAAGGAGAAAAGAGATGGAGCATGAAAAAGATTGAGGAGAAATAGAAATCCAGCAAATAAGGAAAACTTCAAAGCAGCGAGAAATTAATATGTTAAGGTGAGAAAGGAAGAGGAAAAGAACTTCAAAAACACATTGTTGAAAAATGTAAGGAGCAACCAAAATTGTTCTATTGATTCATAAATGGAAAAATTAGGCAAAAAGAAACTATAGAAAGGTTAAAAGGAGAAAATGGGATGGTGGAAGACCCAAAAAGTATGGCAGAACTATTAAATAAAAAATTCCAGGAGGTCTTTTCTAAGGAATCCAAATTTGAGAGGCCACAGAGTAATAGAGAGACAATCTATATGAAAGAGATTAAAGTAACCAAGCTTGAAATAAAAGAGTTAATGAAGGAACTGGATGAAGTCTCAGGCAGAATACTGAAAGAATGTAGGGAAGAACTAGCAAGTCCTATATACAACATCATAAAATGCTCAATAGAAAATGGAACAGTACCAGTAGAATGGAAAAGAGCTGAGGTGGTTCCCATATATAAGAGCGGAAGGAAGGAAGAACCTTTAAATTACAGACCGGTATCACTAACTAGTGTAATATGCAAGATGTGTGAAAGAATAATAAAGAAACAATGGATTGAGTTCCTTGAAGACAACAAATTAATATCAAATAGCCAATTTGGTTTTAGAAAAGACGGTCTTGTGTAACTAATTTATTGAGTTTCTATTCTAGAATAGTTGATAGAGTACAGAGAGAGAGGATGGGTTGACTGTATTTATTTGGATTTAAAAAAGGCGTTTGACAAAGTGCCACATGCAAGATTACTATGGAAGTTAGAGGAGAAGGGTGGCTTAAAAGGAAGCACATTGAGATGGATAGAAAATTATTTGAGGGGGAGAGAAATAAGGACGGTAGTTAAAGATATGAAGTCCAAGTGGAGAGCAGTAGAAAGCGGAGTGCCACAGGGGTCAGTATTGGCACCAATACTTTTCCTCATTTATATTAACGACATGCCAGAAGGAGTGAACAGCTACATAAATCTGTTTGCAGATGATACGAAACTGTGCAGAGTTATAAAGCAAAAGGAGGATTGTGAATACTGCAAGAAGACCTAAATAAGATCTGGGAATGGAGTAAGAAGTGGGAAATGGAATTCAATGTGAACAAAAGCCATGTCATGGAAATGGGAAAGAGTGAAAGACGACCTGTGGGAATCTATAAGATGGGAGATGGAGTAGAACTGGAGAAAGTTAAAAGGAAAAGGACTTAGGAGTGACGATGGAAGAAAACAATCAACCAGTAAGCCATATTGATAGAATTTTTAGAGAAACATATAATTTGCTAAGGAATATTGGAGTAGCATTTCACTACATGGACAAAGAAATGATGAAGAAATTGATAAATACTATAATAAGACCCAGATTGGAATATGCAGGAGTAGTGTGGACCCCTCATAAAAAGAAACACATAAGGAAATTGGAGAGGCTACAAAAATGGCTACAAGAATGGTTCCAGAATTTGAAGGGATGACATATGAGGAGAGACTAAAGGCTATGGATCTACCAACCCTGGAACAAAGAAGGAAAGAGGAGACCTGATACAAGTTTATAAATTGATCAACGGAATGGACCAAGTGGATAATGAGAAACTGATCCTGAGAGAAGAATATGACATCCGAAGAACAAGATCGCACAGTAAAAAGCTGAGAAAAGGAAGATGTCTGAGAGATATTAAAAAAATATAGTTTCCCGCAGAGATGTATTGAGACATGGAACAGTTTAAATGAAGAAGTAGTGTCTGCAACGAGTGTGCATACTTTTAAAGTAAGATTGGAAAAGTGTAGATATGGAGACGGGGCCACACGAGCATAAAGCCCAGGCCCTGTAAAACTACAACTAGGTAAAAACAACTAGGTAAATACACACACACACACACACACACACACTAGAAGATTTCGCTAAGCAAGAAAAAAGCTAAAAATAAAGGAAATATGATTATGAAGTATAGCTAAATAAACCAAATGGCAAATGGATACAAGAAACAAGAAAGATAGGGAATTGCAACATGCATTAACAAAGAAGATAGTTTGTGCTAACAATATACTTAAATTTAAATAAAATCCTCATTACTTACTTATGTAAAACAGGACATGAAAAATTGCCAACAAGTAAATATACATATTTGCTAATGGTAAAAATTCAAGAACAGTTCTGAATTACTAAGTTATATGTTCATTATTACTATTACTTTTTTTTTCCATTTTTAAATAAAACAAAAGATCAGTGAGATGCATTACTTGGATATTACCATGTGGACACACACATGCACACACAACCGAGAAAGCCTGGGTTCGATTCCCGGGACAGGTCAGAGATCATTTAGGTAAGGCTTCTATTGTAAGTGTGTGGCCTTCCTTGTTCACCTAGAAGTGATTAGGCACCTGGTATAAGTTAGAAGTTGTGACCTGTTACTGGGTAAGAGAAACAAACTCCAAACAAACAAATAAACAGGGTGGCCTACATCACTAGGCTTATCTGGCAATATATTTAGCCGCTGCTTATCAAAATGTGAGATGTCACCATGGGGTGTTGTGTAGGCTTAAGATGTAAGAATGTTAGTAGAAGTATATGCATAAGTAGGATAATTTGTAGAACATTCAGCTTTGTACTAGCTGCCATTTCAAATAACCCAAATATTATATTATTATTATTACACATACACATGTTATCTTAACAACTGGGCTCATGACTGCATCTTGTTATCTCATACCAAGGATAAATTTTATGTTAATAGTAACTGAAGCTGCATTCTTGCTGACTTTAAAGAAGTTAAATGAATAACAATGATCACATGCAAAGTTAAGAAAACTTTCAAATAAAATGGCCTCACTAGAATTCAGGAAAATCATGAGAATATGGATATGAAAATGGCCATATTTTGATTTGAATTATCATCACTGACTTGTCAGATCTCATATTTTCTTGGCATCTTAGAAAATAATCGTGTCCATGTGCCACATAGTTGCATGTTGTGGCATAAAATTCTTAATTCTTTATTAAAAAACTTGTGTAAATTGTTTTGAAAAAGCTTTTTTCCCCATTATTTTTGTTACCCTTTTCAGAGGCAAAGGGATAGGAAAGAAAATTCCTAATTCATTGTTAGTTAGTACACAATTTGCTGAAAACATTAAGATTTGACATTTAGTTAAAATTAGTTAAAAACTTGCAAATGCTATTATGAGT